>NC_087209.1:90349890-90372390 GCF_015104395.2 Macrobrachium nipponense | reverse complement strand
AATCTACACCGGACGAGAGCAGCATCGAACATCAACGGAAAGAAGAAACAAACACAGGGAACGATCACCCGTTCACGAGCAAGGACGGAGGTGTGACGTCATCAATCTTGGACTTCCCCACGCAAATCGTGCATCCGAGAGAAGACCGTGACGTCATCACGACTTCCGACGCGAGACGTAGACAGGAACTGAGACGTCATCCCATGTCACAATCCTTCGCAATATAATCTGGAGCTAAGTACCATTTTTATCTATTCAGGTCTTTTCCTCAGTGAAGTGTTGTTCATCAAGAGTCGATCATCCAGTATTTCTGGGGGTGAGTTGTTCGCCATATTAATCTTCCTTCATTACAGAATCAATCTTCAACTACGAGGTTCTCGCCCGCAGATTAATTTTTTTTTCTCTTCTCGTTGTCATTAACCGTTTCTTGCAGGAATTCTCCGTATAATATTTTATCATATTATCGTATTTTTGTATCTTTTGGGGGATTTTCCTATTATTATAACACACTTATACAGTACATTGCTTATGCGTTTACGTAGTGGTCGAGTGTACTCTTATAGATATTTTGATAGGATTGCAAGGAATAGAAGTGATAAGAAAAAAGTGAAAGACGAAATGGCAACTACTCCGGCTGGCAACCCCAACGTGGTGACTCTCGTTAGCGCGAGGTCAGCGATTGTCCTTTCAAGTCGGGTCAATGGGTTCCTGCCTCAAAATGTTGAGGCATGGATCTCATCTGTAGACGCTCATTTAAAAGCAAAAAGCATCACAGACCCAGCAGTACAATTACAGGAGGCCAAGAGCTTCATTGACTTTGCAAAAGGTGACGCAAGTGCGTATCTAAGGGGGGTTTCTTTCCAAGAGGCGCTTACATGGGACGAGTTCAAAATTAGATTACGTGCCGTGTATGGGGGTGAAGAGGCTTTAGATGTAGTATTGGCATTGAGAAATATCCTTAACCAAGCCTCCATGACTCAGCTCATGTTGTCGAGCGGGCGGCGCTAATTGCCGACCGGCTAAATGAATATCAGGATAGTTAAGTAAACTCCGGTGGGTTGCGGGTGCTAATATCAAAGTGAAAGATTTTATCCGTTTGATCTACCTTACGTCTATCACTGCAATGTTGCCTGAAGCGTTAGTACGGTGTTTTGATAAAAAATTGCAGCCCGACAGTACGGAATTAGATGTGTATAAACAAATCAAAAAACACATGTCTAAATGTACCGACCTAGATCCTTCGCTCATTCAAGTTTTTGCAAAAAATGAGAACAAGCCACAACAAGTAAATGTGGTAACCATAATAATAATCAAAGTTGCAGGGATGGTTTGTTATAACTGTAAACGACCAGGTCACATGATTTCAGACTGTCGGACGCGTTTTGTTCAATACACAATAGTTCAACTCCATTCATATAACCGTTGCTACTCGAGGAATCAACAGCCGAATGCTACAAACACGCAACCAGTTGCCAGTGCAAATAAAAAGAAGGGCTCTCAGTACTATAAGAAGAACAACCAAACGGAAATTCTGCACAACAGCAGAACAAACAAATCGTGCTTCAGGTACCTCTGTTCCTGGGCCGTCTAGCCAGAACTCGCAAGGGCAAGCGAATTTCAGGGTGTGATAAACAAAACAAATACCACGTAGTTCACTCCAAGGGGGGAGAGGGCGATGTTGGGTCATCAATATCAACATCTTTTGTATCAAATAATCAGTTTAATTCATTTATCAGATCATTGTGAGTCCATTGATTTTCCTATGAAACACACGGACCGAATCAAAAAAATCTGTGCAGGTTCCCGTAGATTTGCAACAAATTCATGCAATTATTAGTCAAAACGAGTTGCGACCAACCTTACATGCAGTAAATTTGGACCATAAGTCATTCACTTTGTTCTTGATTCTGGTAGTCCACGTAATATAAATGGATTTAAGGACTCATCATTTACTCTTTTCAAATTTCCCTATAGAAAAGTCCGGAATAAGGCTCTCAGGCATTGGGAATAATGAATTAAATGTTGTGGGCGTAATAACATGTACAGTACAAGGTCGGTAAGCGCACGTTTGCTGATACCTTTGTCGTCGTACAAAACATTAATATGTATCCGCAGTAATTATCGGATACCCGTCTATGGGCACTCAAAATATTATCTTAGCACCTGCAAAAACACGGCGTGTATATCAAAGGGAAATTCTATAGGTCTTCTAATACCCTAAAATCAGTTTTAGATAATAAAGAGACAGACAGAGTTGTCACTTACATTACGGAACCAATCACCTGTCTCATGAACCAAGAAATAATACAGGCAACCCAACAGAACTCTCGCTCACCCGTAATAGTCAGCTTGCACGCAAACTCTCGAGCCTAACGTAACGTTCAAATATATTAGTGCGTGTAAAGAGAACCTTGCCAGGATCTGAAACATTAATCCTTTCCTAAACTCTGAAAACACACGGATTTATCCGTCACACAAGCCGTTTATACAGTCGGCTCACAACAACAATGTAACATCGAAGTCTGTAATCATGAATACCACTTTAGTAATCCACAAAAATCAACATATCTTGGATGCCGAAGTTTATAAACATCGCATTCTTACCGTAGCTGAGATAAATCACGCTCAATCAGTCGCGATGAACCCCTTTTGCAATCTATAAAGAACAAAATCAATAAGGACATTCAGAAGAAGAAATTCAGCAGAAATTTCTGAATCTGTTAACTAAATATCATGATGTTTTTTCCACTACGGATGGAACCTTAGGAAAAACGGATGTCATCGAGCATCAAATAAGGCTCAAGGACAAACAGAAAAGTAATCTATGTACCTTCGTACCGACTTCCTATGAAATTTCAGAATGAGATAACAGAGGAAGTAGGTAAAATGTTAAAAGAAGGAGTCATTAGGAAATCAAACAGCCCTTATAATTTTCCGTTAATAGTAGTACCGAAAAAGATCGAACTTGGCGGATATGCGTAGATTTTCGTCGTTTAAATGAAGAAACAATCCCTGACAGATTCCCAGTACCATGTACCGATGATATCCTATCCTTACTAGGCCAGAATAAATATTTCACAAGCCTAGACTTACTAAATGGATTTCAACAGATTCCGTTGGAACAAGAGAGTATCCCATACACTGCCTTCAGCACAGCCAGGGGACATTATGAATTTTTGCGTATGCCTTTTGGTTTACGTTGTGCTCCTATAACTTTTACTCGTATGATAAACATTGTGTTTGGAGACTTGTTGGGAAGATATCCTACATGCCTACATGGATGACTTAGTAATCTTTCCAACACATTAGAAGAACATTTACGTAAATTGGAGTTAGTGTTACAAAGATTAAGCAGCATAATTTAAGGGTAAAGATAAGTAAGTGTGAATTTTTAAAAACAGAACTAGTCTATCTAGGTTTCACGGTTTCTAGTGAAGGTCTTAAAGTCGTCCACGATAAGGTGTCGGCTATCCGTAACTTTCCGATACCTACTAACGTCAAGGGAATACAGCAATTTTTAGGATGCAGCGGATACTATCGCCGCTTCATCCGCAATTACTCAATCATAGCCGCTCCCCTAACCGATCTTATAAAAAAGTGGGCGTTAGATTTCGTATGGTCTGAAATTCATCAACAGGCGTTCGATAAATTGAAAGATGAACTGTGTAGTTCTCCTATCTTGAAATTTCCTGACTTCGGTAAGGAATTTTTCATAGCAACAGACGCCTCAGACCTAGGAGTAGGTGGGTATTGCTTCAACAATATGATAAACAGTTTTTCCCTATAGCTTTTTATTCACGTAAACTGAGACCTTCAGAAAGTAAATATGCAGTAATAGACAAGGAAGGGCTCGCTATTGTTAATTCACTCGTGCACTTTAAATTCAAATAATATACGGTTATCCCGTCAAGGTTCTCACTGATCATAAGCCCTAAAACCGACTTCTTTTAAAGGCTTTAGTCACAGCCCCAAGCGAACTCGTTGGCACATGATCATTCAGGACTTTGGCGCGAGGATCGGGTATTTACCTGGGAAAGCAAAATATCATTGCTGACGCATTATCACGCAACCCCTCTTCATCTTGTACCGAGCCATTAGCTGAATTAATAGATATCTCAACCTCCACGACCCGTTGTTAAAACTATATCTGAAACAGGAAGATCTGGGTTGGAGTGCTGAACTATTACAGACGGAACAAAGAAAAGATCCGCAAATAGAAAAAATCATCATTGCGTTAAAACGGAAATCCGAAGGAAAAAGAATACCTAAAGTATAAGCAGCAGAATTATATCCTACAGGACAATATCCTGTGTAGATCCGTGACGAGGAAAACCCGCAACACACCGCAGTTGAATAACAACCAGTGGTGGTGCCTATCTCACTCATACCCACTGTCTTAAAGTGGTTGCATGAAAATCCACTGCACGGACACCCGGGTTATACCTTGATGTCACAGAAAGCCAAATCCTTATTTTATTGGCATACGATGCTTACAGATATAAAAAAGCACATAGCAAATTGTCGCACTTGTCAAGAATACAAAGGGCACACGAAGGACACCTGTCAGCCTAGGGGCTTACCCCGTGCCAAATCAACCCTTTGAAAGAGTACATTTAGATTTATTAACAGGATTTTACGAGTCAGACAGAGGAAATAAGCACCTCCTAGTAATTATAGACGCTTTGACTCGATATACAGAACTTATAGCGCTTAAAACAAAAACCGCGGTCGAGTGCGCTAGGAAGTTTTACGAGTGCTACATTTGTAAACATGGAATTCCACACATCATTATCTCAGACTCGGGCGGGGAGTTAAATAATCATTTCCTTAACTCCTTGTGCGAATTCCTTTGTATAAAGAAATCAATACCATGATCTATCACCCAGAGTCTAATGGGCTAGTGGAAAGGGCAAATCGTAAGGTTTAAACATTTTAAGGGTCACCTTAGGGGGGGCAGATCCCAAGGGTGGGATATTGCCATACCTGCGGTACTAAGCACACTTAATCATCGTATCATGTGTCTATTAAAATGACACGCACGAGGCACTGTACGGTATCCCGGCCCGAACGCCTTTCCACATCTTAAAGCCTACAACTAATTTATTCAAATCCTCTAAAGGATGTTATGGATGCAAGCATAAGTCGATATAAATATAATTCGTAAGAATTTAGAAGAAGCACAGATCGTAATGAAAAAAAAATCATGATAAAATAGCTAAGCCAACTAGAACCTATGCCGTGGGCGATCAGGTATACATACAAGTATACGTACGTAAAGGTTTAAATTATAAACTGACACCTAAGTTTGAAGGCCCGTTTAACATTTTAGAAAATTTAACGGCCAATAGAGTTAGGGTTCAAAATGTATCCAAACCCACTGATGTGAGAATAGTCCCATTGGCACATATCAGAATCTAAAGAAGGGTAGATGGAGTGAGGGAAAAAATGGTTGTATTTATGAAACTTGTATAATAATTTATATATATGTATCTATTAATCATATTGTATGTAAACCTATTCTTTTACGCGAGTTATTACATATGTTTTACTCATTGCAGGTTTCAAAAATGAATCTGTTATTGTTAGGAGTGATATTGTGTATTCAGACATCTTTGTTGTATGGAAAGAGCGCTAGGACGAAAGAAATAGAATTTAATCATGGCTCGATTATCGAGAGAATCGATGATGTATTCATCGTGTCAAGTAATATTGTTATCGAAGTAGATATGCATGCTATTTTCTTACCTGAAGATGACGTCCTTAACTTACAGAATGACCTGATGAGGTTTGGTATTTCCCTTAAGGAAATGCATGAACGTAATTTTCATGCTAACTCAGAGATTTCACTAGCTCAAACACTAAGCGTCGCGGAAATGTTGTCTATGACCATACAAAATAAAAACCGACCGAGGCAGAAGAACTCGCTCGTGACTGCTGAGGTGGTCTGTGCGGCACAATACTCTTGAACGCCGCAACCCGCTTATTCTAGCTGGACTAAACATCTTAGGATCAGTTGCGAATCTAGGCTTAGGAATCTCAAATCGCCTCAAGATAAATAATCAAAATAAAAGAATTGAGTTTTTGCAACACAAAACAGAACTGGCCTTATCTGAACTTCGCAGCCAGTTATCTTCGATCAATCAAATAATGAATATCGTTAATGAACATTCAAATAATATCGATCAGGTCATGGAAGTTCAACATTTGCTGGCTACTTTAGCTTACTATAGTTCGAAAATAGATCATATCCGTGTGAAAATATCACATTTTATTGAAAAGTCAAAAGATTACGTAGAAGCAATTACGTTAGAACAAACAAAGGGTGTGTTATCTCCTCACCTCATGCCTATTAAAGATCTGACGTTAACTTTGGAAAACGGACGGGAGAAGCTAGGTTATATTCCTTTATTAGATGCCCATAAAGTAGAATTCTATTATAGCCTAATATCAGTCAGCGTAGAAAATTATAGAATTATGATCACAATTCCTTTTGATTCTTCCGAGCTTGGCAATCATACAAAATAGCACCGTTTCCTACTTTTATGACGAATAACTCAAATCCAGTAATATCCAATTTAACGGGGCATGTACTGATTCTTCTGATAAGAAATCATTTACAATCATTAAACGACTTAGATAAACTCACTCACTGTTCAGAAGCCATGAATAATAAAATTTGTACAGCTGACTCTTTTGAATTCTATCCTATATCTACGGATTCATGTGAGTTAGACATAGTGCTAAACGGCTCTCTCTCTCATACAAGCGAAGGTTGTCTGGGGAAAACTTTATTTATACCCTTTTACGGTAATAAATTCAATTACAGGATGAATAATGGTTCCTGGATCCGTTATGATAAGGCCGGATTCGGACGTCGTGTGTCCGGACAGTACCACCGCCCATGCCCCTATCTTCGTAGCAGCCGATGGTTGTACAGGGACATCTACAAACTATACCGTCAGAGGGGTCAACACGATAATACGTGAGAAGGCGTATTTCGCGAACTACACGTGGGCTTCCACAATCGTCCCATCACTACCTCTCCCATACAACGCGCGAGTAGCTCATCGTCTGACGCAACTGGCTGAGATGACCCACGCGTCATCGACTTATGCAGGTGGTGGAGAAAATCTTCGCTACTACATTCTGCTAGCCGTGTTCAGCGTGACGGCCATAATTTATTGGTTATCGCCGTCAACATCTTTGCTTGGCGTAGGCTGAGGCGTAAACAGAAGGATCTCCAAGGAACGTACTGGCCCGTCTAGATGACGTACCCGTTAAACTCAAGTCGTTTGCGTTTAGGGCCGCCTGAACCTGGCCACTTCAGTTCGTGCCTAGGGAATTGTCTGGAATTGTGTTGTGTGTGAAAAGCGGTCCGTATGCTGGCAAAAATGTAGGACAAGAAAGACTCACGCCTTTGCATTTGAACAGTTAAAGTATCTCCAGGGCGCCTAATAAATCATTATAGCCCAATATATACATTAATATATTCCTAAAGGTATTTTTCGGGCACCTAATAAAATATATCAGCCCTAATATATTGCTTTTCTGCAGATTTCCATAGTTATTACTATTATACCATTGTACAATTATATTATCTTTACAAAGAGTGTCAAGTACTCTTTAACAATTATCCATGATCATGCTATAATCATTATTTAGTAACCATTATTCTTAATCAGGTTACCTGTTATCATATTAATCATGTATACATGTTTTGATTTTTACCTTTTTATTATTTTGGGTACCTAATCATTAGTATTACCAAACATGGATCTATATTTTCCATGCATTTATCTTTGTTTATGAATATGTCAACAAGGGTATGTAACAGAACCTTTTTTATGCATTTAATCACTTATTATGTTCTACCATAGAACGTATGTTACGAGCACGGCTCCTATGAACAATGTTTAAAGTAATTTTTTTTTGTTATTCAAGGCTTGAATAGGTAGCAGTCGAGCCTTGTAATAATTACATATATATTAGATTTACAAGATCTGTTAAATATAAACCCATGACCTGAGGTCATGGCATTAGGAGGGTTCTACGTGACCAAAGCAGACCTAGATTACGCTATGCGCTGTCTGCAGTAGCCTGATCTAGCTCAAAGCTTTGTCAACATTTTTATGTTTATGATAACTTTGCACAACAACTTCCATGGGAAGCGGTTGAACCTGTTAACCTACGCCGGAAACTTGTAACTTCCGAGCGCGGACTAACGTATGTGTTTTATATGAATTGCTTAGATAGCTAATATTCCGCTATCGACGCGATGCTTAGAATGGCAGTTCCACGCCAACGATCAAACATATCGTCGTCCGACCGAGCTGCATCTCCTAGTATGGAGTTACAGAATAAAGTTGTTATCTTGTTCAACTAGCCTGTTTGAATCATCTCCTCTAGTCAAGAAAGAACCTCTCACTAAGATATCCAAGGGAGATGAGAGGAACAAAAAAATACTTACGAATGACAGTCGTAAGGAGAACACAAAAAGTCTATCGCCAAGCGATAAGACTTAGATATATATATATATATAATATATATATATATATATATATAATATCATATATATATATATATATATATATATATATATATATATATATATATATATATATATATATATATATTAACAACAGACGAATATTTAGCATGAAAACTTGATGGCTCTAACATACAGTGATAATAATTGTAAAGTTATTACCATTTTCTTAGTTTTAAAGTTAACGTAGTCAATAAGAAAACTATATAAAAAAAAAACAGTAACAACAGGAACTCTCCCGAAAACATTAGAGAGTTTCGATATCAAAGCGCATGAAAGTAATGTGACTATTTTATATTGAAAGAAGTATCACAAAATAAGATGTATAAAATATTCAATGGACAACAACACAATTTTCGTAATATTAGTAGAAGCAACCATACCCTTAACTGAGCAGGTGCTTGAAAGATAGACTATCCGACTAGAACAGGCAAAAATCTGACTGAATCAGGTTAAATGAAAGAAAGCTTCTTAACAATAACATGAATACAAACCAAGGACCGCACAAGTTTAAAGAAGGCTATTAACTGGGATTAGTAAAAAAGGTGTGATAATGTTTACATTAAAAAACACTGCTTATTGGGGCACCGATATAGTAAAAAATGAAACAGCAACTTTTTTTCGTTAGATGCGAATAATTTTTGAGTCGTTGATATGCTGGACTGTACGGTGGACAAGCATGTTAATTTCTGCCCCAATGATATAGAGTTGAATATAGAATTTAGGCCAAATGCCAAGCAATGGGATCTATGAGGTCATTCAGCGCTGAAATGGAAATTGACAATAAAATCTCGCCGTTGCGCTATGAGTCAAGTGTTAGGAAAGGGTGGAAAGTAAGATGAAGAAAGTGAAGATGAAAGGAGGTACAGTAAAAGGAACGAAAGTGGTTTCTGGTGGGGACCGAAAGCACACTTCAAAGAACCTCAAGTAATGCCTACAGTGCGCCGCATGAAGTCCACTGTTGGCACTACCCTCTTGCAGGGTTCTGCCACTATGTATCAGTTGTCGTGAAGATTTCTTAAAAGCTAAAGACAAAAGTAGTCTGTTTTCTTCATCCTTTTCTCTTGGATGTTTGTGGGTGGGAAATGACCTGTGAGCAACTCTAAGGCATTACCGCACAAGCAGTGACGTAATTCAGCATTGCTTATTCGGGCCCATGTTTAATCTTTGTTGCATTCTCCAAGTGGGTTGATAATCTTCCAGCTGGAATCTTGGCAAATGGTTCAGTAATGAGAAGGATGTCATGACAGTAATAATTGCGATTTTCTTTTCTGTCAGGAGAGGGCAAGAGTCCAAGAACCACTGTAAAGTCTGACGTAACTGTTTCCTTAATTACAGGAGACCCATATCGAGTCCGTGTGGTGGGGATTAGTGAGAGAAGGCTTTCGTATTAAGGGGTTGACGTTTTTTTCATTTGTTTTAACTTGTGTCTGAACATTTCGCTTACTCCAGATTAACTCTAACCAATGGACCCTTTTATTGCTACAAATTTTGTTAACAAACGAGGATAACTGTTTAAATTCAGTCAAATTGTTAGGAATTTAAGTTTTTTTTTTGGGGATTTTTTACCCGCAATGCTGAGGAAATTTGTTGTTACACCGAAATAAAAGTCAATCAAGTGATCAACAAATTTTTACTCCATTCAGTGAACCAAACAGTACTGCGTATCTTCTATTTTATTATTTATTTTTTTTTTTTACCGAACTAGGGACTAGGTCTGTTCTGCGAATTATGGTTTTGAACAATTTGTTTACGACCGGTTTGCTTTTGAATGCGAATTTGTCTTGTAAACCGAAATTAACTCGAGTAATTAACATGTAGATTTTATGATAATTTTTTTTTCTTTTTGTAAGAACGCGTGAATGAGATAACAACTGATCAACTCTCATCCTCGTAGCTTCAGTTAATTAAAATATATTATATCTGGTTATAAGGATATAAAAAGAATAAAAGAAACGAATAATAATAAAATAAAGAATGAATAACTGTCTTGTAATTTTGAGGTATACTTTAACTTAAAGAATAAATGTTTTATCCCTTGGGAGGTCGGGCATATCAATCAATGATTTTAGGTAGAAACAGATCAAGCAGTGGACAACCAAATGAAAGGAGAGCTGCATCTTAAAAAGCTCATTTTGATTGCCTTATCTGCTGTTCCAAGAAAAGGTAAAAAGTTTGTTTTCTCTTAATATTTAGACCTTTCATATAAACATTATTCTCCTCCACACCGCAACAAATCTTACTCAGCCCCCAACGTGCAAAATTAATGCTGAATATCTTTCACTAGACCATTACTCCGAGAACAATGTGGAAAAATAATGGAGGGAATATATTACGGAGAAATAATAAGTGCTTCGAAATTCATGATGTATCTTCGTAGATTGTCCTTGGAACGTTTCACGATCCAAGCAATTTCCTTGACACACGAAGTATGTGTTTAAACAAGGAATGTGTATTTTCTTTCTTCATGTAAAATTTATTTGTACTTTTTCCTGTTTTTAAAACAAGTTTTTCAGAAGTTAAGCTTTTAATAGGTGTTTTGAATGACTGGAAACGAGAAGCATTCTCATAAACAATGTGCCAGTTAAGGAGGAAAGGCTGATTCTCCTACCTTAAAGGCGAGTAGGAACAGCGAAGGTTTGCAATGTCTTCAACGTTTCCAAGAATAACTATTGATAGTCTGTTAACGTGAGCGCATTTATTGTTTTTTGGGAAATTAAGAAAGAAGAGGTCTAGTGGCTCTTCGGCCTCTTACAGTTTTTTCAAGGTCATGGAATTGTTCATGATCATGCGTGAGTATACAAATCGCAATCTGTGACTGATGTCTGCCAGTTTCCTTGAAAAATGTTATACGACTGAAGGTTAGCGGTTTCAATATTATTCCACTTACGTTCCTAAACGTTCCAAAAAAAAAAAAAAAAAAAAAAAAAAAAAAAAAAAATTAACGACGAAAAAACTTGCTTGTGTGTGTGTGTTTTTTCTTTACTTCGGTTAAACAGAATCCCAAACTGTTGCTTTTGACAATAGCAACCATTCCATCATTTATTTCAGTTCGTCGTTGGACGGGTGGATTATGTGCTCGCCTAGCGATTCAGTAGTCGTGAGTTCGATTCTCCGCTCTGCCAATGTGGAATCCGAGGAATTTGTTTGGTAATTAGAAATTTCACTTTTCTATATAATGTGGTTCAGATCCCAATTTTTCTGGCCTCGTTAAAATATCTAATCCTTCGGGCCATCCCTAGGAGAATTGGACTAAACACGATATACTTAACTTGTTTCATTTCCAAATTGACACTGATCCAATTGAGAGTAATTTACTGCTTCGTCCTGCTGCAAAAAAGCTATTGCTCTAATAACAGTGATTTATTTATTCTTTTAACTAGCATTATTGGTGTCCTAGAATCGGTGTGTATTTTCATATCCCTTTGTTTGTAATAGGATTCATCTAGATTCTAGAAATTTCACAATAGAAATCAATTCTGAGTGGCTGTGGCAGCTCTGTCAGACAATCTAGATTTGTTTGGCAGAGGTGGAAATTTGCTGGGCGTTGTTGCTACACTGGGATCAACAACAATTAAGTAAATATTCGGTGGTGCAGTGTTTTTAATTATGTCTTGTGCTGCTTGAGAGTGGGCTGTGGAATTTACGGAGAAGAGTACTAGTTCCCATGGAGTTGGCTCTACGCATACCTCAAAGGGGATATCTCTCCTGATTGGAGCAGCATTCTTTGCATGCCAGTGCTCCCTAGGGCTGCAAAGAGGCCTTCCAGCGTAGGTTTTGGGTGAATTCTTTTCGTGCAGGTTAATGCAACAGCAGCTTTTACGAATATGTAATTCACTGATCAGTTAACGTCTACAGAGAAGGCTAATCTGCTTTACATTAAATTTCATGCACAGTGAACAACGTGCTTGCAATCTATCTTCACTAAACTTTCGTCTTCCGTTCTATAACTCGTGGCCAGACTACCTCAATATTTTACAGCTTAATTCTTTGACAGGTACTACCTTTTCAACATGTCTTCCTCAAAGTTTTGATTGTATGCAATTAGCTCATCTTAATAGTCTCCACCGTGTTATTTTTTCATTCTTTTTGATATCCATAATTCGTATCCATAGAGGAATATGGTTCAACGATTCTTTTATAGATCCCTTTTTTTGTTTCCACGCGAACATTCCTATTCGCCCTCAAAAGTTTGCAGAGATTCTTGTGGCTTCTGTGTTTTTCCATTCTGTAATTACGTTCCATTTCCACTGCTAAATCCGTCACTCGCAGATACATTATGAAGCAACCTCTTCGTAGTTCTTCAACCGTCTACACCAACAGACACTGCTTGGTGTTTCTGAATTCCAGTTACCCACATCACCTTATTATTCCTGACGCTCACTTGACACTCTTCCAACTTATAGACACTTTCAGATTCAAATAAAAGTTCTTATTATTCTCTGCTGATTCTTGACACAATACAGTCTTATCAAACACATTATTCTCAACGAACATAGACGGCAATGCACTCCATTCTCATCCCGAAAGTTTTATTTTATATACATATTTGTTTTCAGTACGCTCCAGTTTGTCACTTTTAGATTTCCGGCAGATATATTATTGCGAACTTCAAGAGGCTGAGCATACCTAAGCACTTTTAACTTCGAAAGTTTACCACAACTTTGTTTTATCCATATAATCGCCTAGGTTTACAATAATAATTGGGTTTCTTCTACGTTGATAAATTGGTCTTTGACAAAAAAATGTTCTCGATCATTTTCATGTAATCTAGTTTTGTGGCTGCTCCAGGTGGACCTGAATCTTCCAACTAAAGAAACCTATAGTTTCTTATTGTATAGTTTAATCCATTTACATAAGTTTTATGGTGCTCGTTTCGTGAGACATCGTCAGCGACAACAACAAAAAGAACGGCAATAATAATAGTGATAATGTTTTCTGGTGACAATCTTAATTGTACAAATTCACTCATCTCATAAACTTCCCTTTCCTTTTATTTTCATTTGCTTTGCGTCCCAGAAAACTCCGTGTTTCAACTGTTCCCTTCAGTTCAGTGAACCCCGTTAGAACTTCTGAAAATCAACAATAATATATTTTGAGTAAAAATAATATGAAAAATTTTCTAGATGCAAAATAGATAACGAATAGAATCAGAAGCAGTGAAACTTGAATTGCGTTTGTTGCCCTTAGAACAGGGCTAAATACAGATCAAGAAGTAGTTCCCTCTCACATAAGTCAACACCATACTTAAATTCTCGACTGATATGAAATAGAAATCTCAGTGTTAATTTGTTCTTGCAGTTTTAATTGCTTTAGGGAGACGGAATTTCCGTACGTTTTTATACATATCCATCTTTTAGTGGAGAGGAAATTCAATTTACGCTCATGAACGTTTAATCCTGTCAGTGATAGAATACCAAAATGCAATAATGCTCTCGAGCATTTTAGATGAATGAAATTTCAAAATCAATTTTCTTTTGACAACTTCATCCGGGGCTGGTCCTCTGATGTGCTGTTATAAATTGTCTCTTTACGTTCGAGGGATTTAACAATATTATTAGAATAAAATGTAACAACATATTTATGCTGATTTAACTACCATTTATTCAGGATATTCAGATGGTCTGAATAATTTGAATAACCCATTTTTTTGGCGTAACTTTGGTAACTTGAACAAAATAGACTTCAAGACCGCCACCCAGTCGAGGGAAAAATGAGAGGTGTTGCTAAGAATACGGGAAGAAGGAAACATAACAGCTTATAAAGACATGCGTAAAGGTCATGTCTTTTTAAGATTATTTATGGCTATCGTGAAATAATGCTGAAAATTTTAATAATGAAAAATAAAAACTCACAAAGTATTACGGACACATAAGTTAGAAACTTTAACAGTGTTATTTTGAAAGTAATCTATTTTCCATGACTTTAACGTGATTATTTTTCCGACAAATTACGTGAATCTGATTTTGCGAGAAAAATATTTGTCAATAGTTGTGTTATTGAATTACCAACTTAATTAAAACTTGAATGGTAAGATTATAAAATTAATGGGAGGAGCATTTGCAACAGTAATAAAAATAATGATATTAATAAAAGTAGTTAAAATGATGAAGATTAAGTCGACTTCTTTACAATTTATCAATATTATCCTTTTATAAGTTTTCGAAAGAAAAAAAGATTCCAGGATTCAGTTCCCCTGCTTTCCCCAGTCCTCTGCCTACTCTTTTAACCGATTAAATTCTTGGAAATTGTCGTCTGCTGTCCTTAAGATCATCTTTTCCACTTCTGGCAAATCAGTGAAGTCTTATTGTCAAAATTTGCTTCCTTAGGAATAAACATTCAGTCAAGGACAGGCGGTCCTTTCCGTAATCCTGACATTGATTAGGTCAGTCGATTTGTAACATGGCATGGCATATAGAGTTCAGGCCAAAGGCCAAGCACTGGGACCTATGATGTCACTCAGCCCTGAACGGAAATTGACGGAAAAAAGGTTTGAAAGGTGAAATAGGAAAAAAAAAAAAACTCAATTTTGCCCTGTGAATAATTGTTAGAAGAGGATGGATAACAAGATGGAATGCAGAAAGATCTTAACATAAAAGGTTCAAAGGTTATAGGTACACATTTATTGTTCCGGGTTAAATGAAGGTTTTCAATTTTAACAGTGTTATATGAATTAAAATGAGCATCTATCCAGAATGAACAAACTCGAAGAGTCTATAAATATTGAACCGAATGTATAAGCAAAAACATTAGGATACCACAGGCATCCACTATGACTGAACACACGGTCATGAAAAAGTCTCCAACCCAGACAATGATCTCTCTGGAAATCTAATCACTTGCCAGTCACGAGGTTCACCCCTGGTGTGTTTTATATTTTTCAAATTACAGCATAACGAATCATGAGATCTTTATACCCAAGATGCAAATAAATAAGCACACAGACTGAACTAAAAACATAATTACCTCTATTGAATGCGCAAAAAAGTGGAAAAAAGAAGAGTAGAAATTAAAAACAGGTAAAAAAATGCGCAGAAGAAATCGAGTTTTCTGTACAGCTTACTATCAAAGCCACCGAAAATAGATTTATCTTTCGTTAGTCTCGGTGTAATGCTGTATAAGCCGCGGCCCATGAAACCCTCAGCCGGCCGTGGTGGCCTGTGCTGTGCATTGCCAGAACCACGATCATGGCTAATTTCAACCTAAAATAAAACAAAAACTATCAAGTCTAGAGGACTGCAATTTCGTATGTTTCATGATTGGAGGGTGAATGATTACCATACCCATTTGCAGCCCTCTAGCCTCAGTAGTTTTTAAGTTCTGAGGGCAGATAGGAGAAGTACAGACAGGAAAAGTGCGGATGGACAGACAAAGCCATCTTAATGGTTTTCTTTTACAGAAAACTAAAAAAGAAACAAATGCTGCATACATGCACACATAAACAACAAACCAAGTTAGAAAACACCCAGGAGACCTTGAGTGGTTCTGTCCAGAGGATGAAGGAGAAGGAGACACTTGTTGCTGATTGTGAGGGAAACTTCTGTTGAATCATCAAAGCCAAAGTTAGCGCGACAACTGCTGTGAAATTGAAGGTGGTTCAGTTTGCAGGAGAACTGAGCGGGACATAACGAGAACCAAAGTATTTTTACTACATTCCAAGGACTTGTGGTCTATTCAGAAGCCCGAGGATATAGCGAGTTTGCGATATTTATGGATCCGTATCTTTCTTAGACAAGTCTTTGACATTTCTGCTAGTGTTTAGTGAGGTGACTTGTTTCACGTATCTGCTTCATTAATTGGTAAGTATTTTGTCTGACGTCTCTACTTATTTTTAGAGGATAAAATTTTTGTTCACATTACTTCTAGAGTTAGTGGAACGATTTTAATTTGAAGTTCCGACTTGATTTTAGTAAAACAATATTTGTCATCAATAAGGGAAGAAACCTTAATTGATTTTTATCTAGTGCAAAATCAATAACCATTGCTATATTTCTAAGATGCAAGTGTTAAATAATATGAAGACTCATACATGAGCAGAACACTGAAGTCACTTGAGAATTGATAAATTCATTTCCAATGAATTAACACAATCTTGGGGACTAAGTCTTCTCCCTTTTTCATACCTCTTCCCATGTTTACAAATATCATTTGATTTTTATTGATTTTTTTTCTATACTTCGTGAACACAGGAATGGCCTGTAATATCAAGTACTATGGCTTTTTATCTATACTCTTACAAAATCATGCAAAAAAAAAAATGTTGTTTAGTTAGTTCTTGAAAGATTTTAGTTTTTTATGCGCCTGGACAAACTAAAATTGCCATTCCAATGAAGTATATAAGGTTTATGACCAAAGGTTACTCATAATTGTACGCTGGTAATTGAAAAGATAGGCATATCTACTGCCACTCTTACAATATGGTTTACACAACTATAGTTTGTCTTTGTGCATATAGAATGTACTTCAGTATTTGTAGTTTTGATCAACTTAGAAGACCCATTATCTCAAAGAGCCCACGCAATCTGAAGCAAATTACTGTATGCGTTTGCATATCTGAATGACTGGATTTTTGAAAAATCATTCCAAAACCAGGTATCATCATAAAAATCAAATATAGTCAGCAATAGCGTTAAAAAACACTCACGTAAGATATAATGTCATACCAGCCAGTATTTTCTAACGGAACACAAAGGGGGTAAATGGAAAGCTTAATTAATAATTGAGTTATCGTAGATAATCTTGTGTTACAAACTACAAACAGTGTTAACCTACTCATGTACCTATAATTTCTTCTCTTTCTTCGTGTTATCGTTGGTTGCTGAAAATGTCATTCAAACTTGCCGAATATATTTTACAACAGCATTGTTATGCATACGGTAATGTATGCGGAATATACTCAGATCGTTATGCAATCCAAAACTTTGTAGACTAATGAACGTACGTACGTAGTCACAACGCTTCTATCTTCAGAGCTTACAGAGCTGCAAAAAAGGTGAATGAAAAAAGGCCACTAAGAGAATGTCCGAATAGAAGTCGTGAAAGCACACGGACGACAAATTGCACTGAATTGAGGTGTGTCCCTGATTTCAGTGATATGGGTGGAACAATTTGCCTTTTTTTTCCCCCGACGATGGTCCATGAAAATTTCCTCTGCTGTATTTCTCTATAGGGATGGTGGCGTATTATGAAAAGAATATTAGAGGTCAATATAAAAAGATGAGGGATAACTCGCATAGATTTCTGTAAAGAATGAAAGATTATCTCGCGGTACAGAAGTCAATGATTTATTTTCGGTTGTTTAAAAGCCTCGGATGATATGAAAATTCCATTGATGATTTCTTACCTATTTTTCAATTCCCAGACCCCTATCCGTCCCCCATATCTTTACATTCATAAACATAATTCTATTTTAAGCAGAATAACTCAAAATTTTTCACACCAATGGTATAATGAGTAAGGTTATGCCGGTCACTGACAGTACTGTAGACGTCATCTAAGCTTGAAGGAGAGATATGAAATGAAGTAAAGAAGCCTAAATTTAGTTAAAGGTCACAATCGTATCCCAGCAAGAATTGTACCAAAGTTTCTTCAGGGCAATCGAGTTTTCTGTACAGTGTATAATGCTATATGAGCCGTGTCCCATGAAGCTTTTAGCCACGGCCCGGTGGTGGCCTGTCCCGCAGCGTTGCTAGACGCACGATCATAAATAAATATAACCTTGAATAAAATGAAAATTACTAAGGCTAGAGGGATGCAATGCGGTGTATTTAATGATTGGAGGGTAGATGATAAACACACCCATTTGCAGCCCTCTAGCCTTAGTAGTTTCTAACATCTGAGGGAAACAGAAAAAGTGCGGACGGACATTCAAAGCCATTTCTGCGGCTTTATTTTGCAGAACACTAAAAAATACGAGCCTTATTCTGACTCACTGTTTAACACTTACGAAATTATGTCATCGATCGTTACTCAATAGGACTTGAGGTTTCATATTTAACTAAAGACAAATTCTTCTGCGTTTGGAATTTCACTGTCTCAGTTTCTCTGGGTAGATGGAGGAAGTTCGTTTATTTGAAAGTAACCAAATCTGCCAAGAGTGGTCGACAAAAATAAATTCTGCACCATAAGAAATAAGATTAAAAGTCTTCTAAAAAAAAATGAACGAATCCTCAATCAGCTATATTACATGAGTTTTGAACAGCAGGAAGATTGCTAAATAAACTAAAAGCCGCTTAGTTGGCGAAATCGCAAAAGAAAATAAGTGCCAGTTTTTAAATGATACACTTTATGAGCTATGCATCGAAATACACAATTCAACGAAAGCAAACGGGAATGCATTCTGCGTTTACTTCAAAGGGGAGAGTTAAGATATAATAATGTATTAATCTCTGCCTGACAGCCAACATTCAGAGGTGTCATAGTGTTCCACCTAATATTCACCAAGAAATTTTCCAAACATAAAAACAAACGATCAATTTTCAAAAGTATGTTGAACACCTTTGGACGAATTCCTTAAATAAAAAAACCTAAAGCTCTAACAGATAGTTATTTGAATAAATTCTTCTATCGACGTTGCACACCAGTTACTACCATTAAAAACATAATCATCCTCGAGGAAGCAATAAGAATATGAAGATAGGAAATAATATAAAATCTGAAACAAAAAATTATTGTGCATATTAAACTTCATAATCAATAACGATTAATAAATTCAGAAATAAAGGAGACGTACAGCCACATTCAGTTCTGTAGTCAATAAATGATCTGTCTCTGAGGTTCCCCTCAAAAAGCCAGAAATTATATATTTAGTTTACCCATCCGGTGCATTTGAGCTTCGTTACATCCAATAACAAAAATAGTCAGACGAGATTATATGAATGGCTGCATGGCTTTTAAAAAGCTGTTTCTATATATATATATATATATATATATATATATATATATATATATATATATATATATATATATATATATATATATATATATATACTTTTTTTTTTACCAAATACGTATGTATGTAATTGGAATAGTAACCATGGCCTCTTAATTTATCGAATTCTTCACCATTTTTGGATATGCTTGTCACTACAAAGCCATAGATCCAAATGCAAGAAATTAAGAAATTCTGATGTCCGGTAGCGGGAATCAAACCC
The DNA here is from genome assembly GCF_015104395.2 of Macrobrachium nipponense. Classification (NCBI taxonomy): domain Eukaryota; kingdom Metazoa; phylum Arthropoda; class Malacostraca; order Decapoda; family Palaemonidae; genus Macrobrachium; species Macrobrachium nipponense. Next base: position 90,352,692 of record NC_087209.1, on the reverse strand, counting down.
GTATCCCGAGAAATCACAAGGTCACGTTGCGACCTGACCATCAGAGTTGCTGGTAGGATAATGAGCTCACGTGAGCCAATAATCCTCAACTGGGTTCGGGCTAAGGCAATCCAGGTCAAAGATTTGGCTTTAAAGGCAACCCAAAAATGTGCCCCCTAGCTCCTGTTTTATATTCATCCCGTCCCTAGTGACTTCTTTGATAGATATTGGTTAATAAATGCCAATTGTCTTGTACAATGCCTCTTTCACAAACAGTTCTGCTTGCGGTAAACGCCGCTCTGCAAAGATTTTTCTCGCCCAAACGCTGTTAAAATATTGTCAGCACAACCCCGAACAACTGTGAAGTATTTTAACACGAAAAGGAAAGTCAGGTCTTCAGGTTCAGACAGAACGGCTCTTTCGTCTACCGAAAATGAAAGTTTAAGAGATGTGACCATCTGATGAATTCAGGATGATATTTACGACATGAAACATCTTCTTGGAAAAGAAAGACCAAAGAACCAACAACAGATATTTGAAGTGGGATGCTGTTCCAACTCTTCTCACTTCCCGCCTAAGGTCATTCTTGCTCATGAAATGTGAACAAGTAAAATGAAATTTAAAAAATTCACCTCGAGTTGCTAAGAAACTAGTGGGAAATTTTTTGAGTAGGGAAACCTTATGAAAAACAATAGTTATATTTTAAAAACTACAGGCAAATTCAGACTAATTTTCAGGATGTGTTGCATTTTGCTGGTTATTTATTATTATTAATTATTTATTATTATTATTATTATTATTATTATTTATTATTAATTATTAATTTTATTATTAATTAATTAATTTTTTTTTTTTTTTTTTTTTTTTTTTTTTTTTTTTTTATTATTTTTTTTTTTTTTTTTTTTTTTTTTTTTTTTTTACTCATCACAGTCCTCCTCAATTCGACTGGGTGGTATTTTTATGTGTGGGGTGGGGTTCCGGGTTTGCATCCTGCCTCCTTAAGGAGTCCATCACTTTCCTTTACTATGTGTGCCGTTTCTAGGATCACACTCTTCTGCAAATGAGTCCCTGGAGCTTACATTCCAGCCTTCTAAGTTTTTCTAGATTCCTTTTATCAGGGATCTTGGGATCGTGCTAGTGCTCCTATGATTATGGGCTACGATTTCCACTAGGCATATCCCATATCCTTTCTTATTTCTATTTTCAGAATCTTGATACTTAATACCCATTTTTTTTCCCTCTCTTTCTTTCTTCAAAAACTCTGGTGTCCCATGGTATTGCGACCATCAATGAGTGATACATTTCTTCTTGACTTTGTCAATCAACCGTCCACGTCCTTGGTCATGTTTATGCCACGTAATCAACCCGCTATCCGTTCTGATATATAAGTACCAGCCAAGGATTCTTTTGCGTGGCTCGTTTTCCTATCATTCCTTCAGGTTGGTGCTGCGTACCACTTATTACTGCAAGGTAGCTGCCATGTTTCTTGCAACAGGCTCCTAGTGGAGGGCTTTTTGCCACTGAATCATGCCCTCTTTTTGTATTGGTTTCTGTGGCAAGTGCCGGCATTCATTCCTTGGCTAATGTGGTTTATGGTTTCATTTTTCATATTTGGCACTTCCTACAATATGGGAGAGAATGTTATTTCCCGTCTATCGTTTTCTTTGAACATATCTTGGTTTCTTAGGGCCGCTGATCTTGTGCCTCGCTTGTTATCATTCCTTCAGTTTCCCTCTTTTAGCCTCCCTCCCTCTGTGCCATTGTGCCAATTGTCCCATCGCTGGCCTAAGTTGTTTTAGTCTATTCTCATGTTTATTGTCCGTGCAATTGGTTTTGTTTGTGCCAGTCCTCTGCTCTGTCTGTTCTTTCTCCTGTCCTCTGTATATTTCTGGGTCTTCGTCTACTTTTATTAGTCCTTCTTCCCATGCACTCTTTAGCCACTCGTCTTCACTGGTTTTCAGATATTGCCCCACTGGCTGCTGTTCCGAATGTTGACGCAGTCCTCTATACTTAGTGGTCCTCTCCCTCCTTATCCTTTCGTTGTTTAATGTATAAGTCTGTCCGTATTTGCTCTTGGGTTGTAGTTGGCTTTGTGTCATTGTCATAATGTTTCCTGGTTTTCCTGATCTATGCTGCGGAGTTTTCCGCCCTTCGTCCATTCCCACTATTTCCCTTGCGGCTGTATCTGAAATTACTGGCACTGCCCATGTGTTTTATGGCTTTTATCATATTTCCGGCGTTGAAGTTTTGACTTGAGTAATCGCCTTCGAGTCCCTCTGCATATATTCTTTTCTTGGATCGTGGTCCTTCATCTCTTGGTGTTTTATATCCCCTCCTTCCATTATTCCCAGGTATTTTATGCATCCCTGTCTCATCTATGTGTTTGATGTTGCCTCCCATTCTGGTAAGCTTTATCCCTTCCTTTCAGTTCTCGTTACTTTGGCCTTTTTGGTATGTTGACTAAGGGCGCATTTTTTTCTAATTTTCCAAAACTCCATCCTGATGTCCCCAGGATACATTCCTTACAGTCTGGATTAAGGGGCATCTATTTCCTTTGATGCTCTTACCATAACAGCTTGATGTCGTCCCATGAACATCAGATGGTTTGATTCTTTGTAGGCCTCTTTTCTTGAGTTGGTAGCCCGGCATCCATCTTCTTGTAGTACTTTTAATTATTATTATTATTCTTATTATTATTAATTATTATTATTATTATTAATTATTATTATTATTATTAAACCCGTTTACACTGTTCCAGAATTCTGGTCGGCTGAATCTCTGAAACGTGGGAAATGAAGAAATCGTTCGCTGAATTTATCTGTG
>NC_087209.1:90315936-90349390 GCF_015104395.2 Macrobrachium nipponense | reverse complement strand
TACTTACCATAGCCTGAATAAGTAATTATTCAGTTTCTAGTTTAAATCCAATGTTTATGGTCTGATTTGTATTTATCGTAACGTGATTATAATACTTGTAATGTCCTTCAGGATTTTGAACATTTCCATTAACTATTCACTATGCTACCAAGAGAGAGAGAGATGAGAGAGAGAGATTGTATGTAAACAGTCTTTATATAACTATTTTGTTAAAATAAGATTTTTTATCCAAAGTAAATACAAGCTTATATGTGCTAAAATCTCAGCGAGACCAACGGATCATCCGATATAATGTTGGGATATAAAGACTTTATGAATGGCGGAACGATACATAGATGTGGGTGGGGTATCTGTGCTTGCGTAAGTAATACTACTGTAGCAGTAGTGCCCGCAAAATTAGTAATAGCAGCAATATACATGAATTAAACGTTTTGGCCACTGCTGGGATCCCTGAGGATCATTTAGCATTTCTTACAACTACTCGAAAATGAGTTTTTATAGCCAGAAGTTAAATTTTCTAATACAACAATGGCCACGATAGCCTTCATTGTTATCCTGAATTATGACGAGGCCAAAGTGGGTGACGATGATTATTGGGTAAGGTTTAAAGCCAAAATACGGTTACTGTCTACTTTTTTTTTTTTTTTTTTTTTTTTTTTTTTTTTTTTTTTTTTTTTAGTAAATAGGTAGATAGCCGATAAATAAAAATTGCTTGACATTGGTCAACAGTTATCAAATCAACGCTTGTCTACTATGTCTTTGAAATTACCAACTATTCCCTAACATCTTGTCAATCTGATTGTGACCTATAAAGTAGATTATAATTTCTTAGGACACTTATTTTGGGAGTTAGACAAATAATCGGAGTGTTTTTGTATTTATTAACATATTTTGTTGGATTAACATTATGACAATTATCAGTGGAGAGGATTCAGAGTTCATAAAGGTGTACTGCTTTGCTTGTATTTAAATTTTTGTCATTGTTGCCAGAGGTATAGCCTTCGTTACGTATAGCCAATCATCCATCGAGAAAGAGGGAAGAAATGCTGTCATAAGTTACGTAACGAGTGCGCTCGAAACCTTATCTCTGAGTAAGTTGGTCCGTCTTCAAAAAGTCACTTTTACATTATAGTACCAAATTATTCAACCTACGTAATGCAGAATACAGTCAAAATTTATGTGTAGATATAATGTGTATTCTGAATAAGCGTTATATCTATGAAATGCATAGATAAAAGTTATTGCCAAAAACCGTGTTACAGAAGCCCTGAATCTCATAGTGGTCCTGTCATTTTCATTCATGACGGCTGCCCCATCCATACGGCCAGAATAGTCCAGGAATGGTTTCAAGGTCGAGAGGATTTGAATTGGTTGCCTGGTCAAATAAGGGTGCAGAACCACATAAATCCCGAGAAAGATAAAGTCGATTTATTAAAGATTGAACAATTCACAGGTACCCCGAGAGAAGCCGAAGTGCAGTGGAAAAATCACCGAATTTCTAATCAGTTTTCTCCCATGTATACATAAATTTTTTTTTTACTTTTGTTCCCATTATTTTTATGCTCATCCATTTCGTATGAAGTAGCTACTGTCGCATATCTTATGTAATATAAGCTGGTTAGGGGTGATTACGTTTGCTTTATGTCTATTACAATTAGAATCATAATTACCTGACCTGTTATCGAATTACAATTACAACTTCAATAATACTGAAATACAAAACTTAAATGTTGGAAAAAATTTCACAAAACTTTTTGCACAAAAAAAAAGGAAATAAATGGAATAACACAATTTTTAAAATTAGTAGCTGGTAAGATTCTCCCTTAATAATATAATAAATAAATTGGGTAGCGACTCAAAACATCTCTCTATTGCATTTGGTTAAGATGAGTTCTCGAAAAGTAAGAGGGCTGCTCTAGGATAACATTTTCAAATAAAGTACTTTATTATTTGAACTTTTCAGTTACAATTACAATTACCATTAAGTATAAATAAAAAACAACCGCAATTACAGTTAACTTCAAAACGTATAATCAAAAACATTTCAGATAAAAGGTAATGTTTATTTGTAATTGGTAAAGCTCTCTTACTGTGGGTTTTCACAGACAGTGCAGTCATGTTTTGGTCAATAACACTGTAATGAAGACTGGTATCAGTACGAGATTTTTGCTATATATTTTTCGGTATAATCAAGGTTTAACTCTGAAGGAATGCCGGTTAAAAAATGCTCAATTTTATTTGTAACACAAAGAGCAACTGTAACCAGTTACCTATTCAAACCGATCAGTAGGCAATTGGCGGCTCTCTCTTGCTCAAAAAAAAAAAAAAAACAAAAAAAAAAAAAAAAAAAGTTGAGAAAAGTTGCGTAACAAACTGGTATCTGCTACCATGCCGACAGTTAATTTCCTAGGCGGCCATTTCTTCTTCACCTTCGTAAGATATTACAGCAATACTTTTCTGTCGTAGAACTTTTCTTTCAGACTCGGTGTAAATATAAGTAAAAGATGCTCCGAAGTTTCTTCGGCACAGTCGAGTTATCTGTACAGCGTATAATGCTGTATGAGCCGGCTCATGAAAACATTCAGCCACGGCCCGGTTTTTAAGATCTCAGGGCGGATAGACAAAGCATCTTGCTAGTTTTTTTTTTTCTTTTTTTTTATTTACAGAAAACTAAAAGGATATCTATAAATAACTATTCGATAATGCCTAAGTTGCATATATAGTAGAGATAAGAATGAAATATTGAGGCATGAGAAATTCAATAAAATGTTTTAGGTTTAGGATCTCTTATTTACAATGTGATACGCCTCTAACTAGAAGGTTGTGAAGATTTATTTACAGGAAAAAACGGGTTATGGAAATGTCCCTGATTTGCATAGAAAAAAAACCTAGGACGTGAAAACAATGGCTGCCAAGTGCCAATCCATCGTCTCTCTCTCTCTCTCTCCTCTCTCTCTCTCTCTCTCTCTCTCTCTCTCTCTCTCTCTCTCATCGCCGTTTCCCTATTCACCATACTTGTTCTTTGAATGAATGTGATTACTGAAGGATGCTGTATTACGTATGTGTACAATTATTCTTTTCATAGAATTGGGAACAAACAGAGAACCAGTGACTCGTATCGGAATTTACGTAGACCATTTAAATACACACTCATAAACGTACACACCTACACATACACACACACACATATGTATGTGTGTGTGTTCGTGTGTGTGTGTGTAGAGAGAGACAGACAGCAGACAGACATACTTAAGTCAGTGTTCTACATCGCTTACAATACAATAAAAAGTGAATAGTTTTAATTGGACTAAGCTGACATTTGTAACCGCCTGACATTTGCTCGTATGAGAAGTCTGGAAGTAAATTTAAGTGAAAATGTTCTTAGTATGTGTCAGACTTGGGATTACGCTCACCTACTTCATTGTGACTTATGTATTTTATGAACCTTGTTTTATTTAGAGTGAAAAGTAAGGCATTTTTATGTTGATACAAAGAAACAGGATTGACGGTGGATTTTATATACTGAAGGATACTCATGCTTGTCTAAAGAAGAGTGATGGCGTATTGCCGTCGGTTCCCCGGTGTCTATAAGAAAGGTTTCTGGTAAAAGGAGATTTTTGGTAGATGTTTCCTGCTATCTGCTGATTCTTCTTGGTATTACGGTCCTGTGCATGATTCTGAATAGAAATTCTTGTATTTTGCTATTAGAGACTTAGAGATTAACCTCCATTTAGTTTTCTATGAAGAAAAACTTATGCCGGGTTAGTTTGTCCGTCCGTCCGCACTTTATTCTGTCAGCCCTCAGATCTAAGAACTGCTGTGGTTAAAGGGCTGCAAATTGGTATTTGATCATCCACCCTCCAATCATCAAACATACCAAATTGCAAACAATCTCTAATCTCTGGAGTTTTTTATGTTATTTAAGGTCAATGTTAGCGATGGACCTTGCATCTGGCAGCGCTTTCTGGAGACATGGGACGCACCCTCATTCTCCTGCCTCTTGCAGAAAACTCAACTACGCCGAAGAAACTTTATTCTATTTTCAACAGATTTTTCCCATTTTTCTCTTCAATATATTTATCAAGTATCGTATCATTTAAGCAATACAAGACCTGCCTTACCATCTATAGAATTAGAGGAGTCAATATTACGGGTAAGGTGCTAATTATTTTGTTTCAGTAGCATTGTAGGACGATTTTTATGAGTGTTCCCAAAATGGGAACGTTGGCATCTAAAGGGTTTTAATATCTGTGAGAGAAAACTATGGTGCTGACTTTCTATGTCTGCCCTCAGATCTTAAAAAACTACTAAGGCTAGAGGGCTGCAAATTGATACGTTGATCATCCACCCTCTAATCATCAAATATAATAAATTGCAACCCTATAGCCACAGTAGTTATTATTCTATTTAAGGTTAAAATTAGCCATGGATCATAACGTCTGGGGAGCAACTGAAGCACTACCAGTCGTAGGCGTAGTTGATAGTTTTAAGCCCGCCAGTAACGTTCATCTTCGCCACTAACGATACAGTCTTTTTCCTCAGTCCGTCATTGGCTTGCTGACATCATGAAAAAACTCATCAACGTTAAGTAAGACGTCCAGTGAAAGAGTGTTTGAAAAAAAAACACTAATTAAATTCTCTCATGTGAATTTGGTAAGAGTTTGAAATTTCAAATTTGGCACAAGGACTTTCATAACGTTTATTAAATATTTTATGAATGAACGAAGGAAGAGTTCCACGGAAAGATCATTGAATTCCTAATCGTGTTCCTTCATTGTATGGTTGACACATGTAGGCCTAATATTTATTTCTTTAAAAGCTCTTAATATTGATTTGTTTTCATTTAAGTTGACCTTATGACGTGTTACAGTGAATGAAAATCCTTAGTTACTACTGTTTTCCTGTATTTTCATTAGTGTGTTGATTAGTCAAATTTTTTTGGCAAAATAAACTGACGTGGGATGCCAGCAATGAATAAACACATGGTCCAATATTGGTTTCATCAAAAGTAAAATATTATTTAAAATTCTCATTTTAAAAATGTATTACATACATGATGTATAATCATGTATGTAATTATAGATGAATATAGGCTTCTTGTTTTACATTAAGTTGTCATAAATATTGATTCTCATTGAAAAACTGACTTGCATATATAGTTTATAACTACGAATAAACATACTTAATGTGTCTTAATGTGTTACGATAGCCTTTGGATTTTACTTACCAAAGCAAAGTCTCATTCGTATAAAAGGTTTCAATGAAATCTACAAGCCGTTAAGGAATGATGCTGCCACTTTCAACGTCATTATAAGCAATTGTTTTTTTCTGTGGAAAAAAATAGACTATATAATTCTGACATGCATATCAATCATTAAAAACACAGGTAAATCCAATGTATCAACTATTAGGCATAAACACTTTCAATTTAATAAAATCCAACTCAATGTTCTTCATTGGTACATGTTATGGGGTAGGGTCCACGGACGGACAGCGAACTGACTTCAACTAAGCCAAAAAAGTTGTATCCACCACATTAACATTGCAATGCGCATGCGCAGACGTTTTGGCCTGGGGCTCATCGATTGGGATGAGCTATTTACCCAGGCCACCACCTGCGCAGGCCAGAAAAATTGTGCAGGTTGTCCACACTAACTTCCTATTTAACTGCACAGTCCAAACCCTGTGCAGTTATAACTGAATGTTAGTGACAGGCTTTATAGAGTATTATACGTTGTATAGAAAACTCGATTGCACCGTAGAAACTCGGCTCATTTTTTACTTGTTATGATTGCTGCTAAATCTAATGAAGGTTTTATTCGAGAGATGTGCAGTTCTTTTATTTGAAATCAACATGACAGAAAACGCCGATGCTATTCTCTGTTTATTTCGAGGTACGTTGCTTTAGATGGAAGCTTGGTTTATTTCCTGATGATTACCCCCATTAAAGCTATCTAATCAAGTCCTCTAGCATCAGTGAGAGACATTATGAAAATAGATGACAGATGCAACTGAACTTTCGTAAATATCATATATATATATATATATATATATATATATATATATATAGATATATAAGATATATATATATGATATATATATTATATATATATATTATATATATAGTATATATATATATATATTATATATATATATGATAGATATCTATATATATATATATATATATAGATATAGTATAGATATATATATATATATATATATATATATATATATATATATATATATATATATATATATATATATATATATATATATATATATATATATATATATCTATCTATATATATATATATACTATATATATATATATATAAGATATATATATATATATATATATATATATATAGATAGATATATATATATATATATATATATATATATATATATATATAAAATATATATATATATATCATCTATCTATATATATATATATATATATAAATATATAGATATATATATATATATATATATATATATATATATATAGATAGATATATATAATATATGATATATAGATATATATATATATCTATATATATATATATATATATATATATATATATATATATAGATATATATATATGATATATATAATAGATATATATATAATATATTATATATATATATATATATATATATATATATATATATATATATATATATATCTATATATATATCTATATATATATATCTATATGTATATATATATATATATATATATATAACCTATATATATATATATATATATATATATATATATATAATATATATATAGATATATATATATATATATATATATATATATATATATATATATATATACATATATAGTAACCAACAGAGGAATATATAGCATGGAAACTTGGTGGTCCCACCATACAGTGATAATCTCAAAGTTATCTCCATTTTCTTAGTTTTAGTTTTTGGAGTTAATGTAGCCAATAAGAACAATAATAAAATAAAAAAAAAGCATTAATACAGAACTCTCCCGAAAACATTAGAGAGTGTATATCAAAGCGCATGCAAGTGATGTAACAATTTTTATATTGAAAAGAGTATCACAAAATAAGATGTATAAATATTCACGGGACAACAATACAATTTTCGTAAATATTAGTAAAAAGCAACCATACCATCAATTGAGCAGATGCTAAAAAGATAGACTATCCGACTAGAACAGGCAAAAAATCTGTCTTAATCCGGTTAAATAAAAGAAAGCTTTGTAATAACATGAATATTAACCAAGGACTGCACAAGTTTAAAGAAGGCTATTAACTGGGATTGTGGGAAAGGTGTGATAATGTCTATATAGAAACACTGCTTAGGGGCACCAACTTCAGTCAAAAATGAAACTGCAACTTTTTTTTTTGCGTTAGATGTGAATAATTTCTTAAGACGTTGTTATGCTGAACTGTATGGTGGACGAGTCTGTCAATTTCTGCCCTTATGATATAGAGTTAAAAATAGAATTAGGCCACAGGCCAATACTGGAACCTATGAGGTCAATTAGCTCTGAAATGGAAATTGGCAGTCAAAGGTTTGATAGGTGTAAAAGGAGGAAAACCTTCCAGTTGCGCTATGAATCAAGTGTTAGGAGACAGAGCAAAGTAAGATAAAGAAAGTGAATATGAAAGGAGGTACAGTAAAATGAACGAAAGTGGTTGCAGCTAGGGGCAGAAAGCACACTGCATAGAACCTTAAGTAATTCCTACAGTGCACCGCATAAGGTCCACTGTTGGCACTACCCCCCAAGGGTTCTATCACTACGTATGTATCAGTTGTCGTGAAGATTTCTTAAAAGCTAAAGACAAAAGTAGTATGTTTTCTTCATCCTTTCACTTGGATATTTGTGGGTGGGGAAATGGCCTGTGAGCAACTCGAAGGCATTACCGCTCAAGCAGTGATGTAATTCACCATTGCTTGTTCTGGCCCGTGTTTAATCTCTGTTGCATTCTCCAAGTGGGTTGATAATCTTCCAGCTGGAATCTGGCAAATGGTTCAGTGAGTAGGAAGTCATGACAGTAATAATGGCGATTTTCTTTTCTGTCAGGAGCGGGAGCGAGTCCAAGAACCACTGTAAAGGTCTTAGGTAAATGTTTCCTTAATTACAGGAGACCCATATCCAGTCGGTAGGGTGTGGATTAGTGAGAGTTTTTTCTGTAAGGGTTGACGTTTTCGGTTGTATTTGTTTCTAGGTATTTCATCTACTCCAGATTAACTCTAATCATTGGACCATTTTTATTGCGACAAATTTTGTTAACAAACGAGGACAACTGTATAAATTCAGTCACATTGTTAGAAATTATAGATTTTTTTTCTACTCGCAATGCTGAGTAGATTTTTGTTGTTACACCGAAATAAAAGGGAATCAAGTAATCAAACTATTTTTCTCATTCGAACAAACTGAACAAGAGACTAGGACTGTTTGATGAATTATGGTTTTGAAATTTTTTTTTTTACGACCGGTTTGTTTTTAAATGTGAATTTGCCTTGTGTACCGTCATTAACTGGATTAATTATCATAAGGTATTTATGATGATTTAATATTTTATTTATGTAAGAACGCGTAGAGGAGATGACAATTATGACTGATTCTTTGTGCCACCACTGAATCAATCTCAGCTCCTTAGTAGCTTCAGTTAACTTAAAATACATAATATCTGGTTATGAGGATATAAAAAGAATAAAAGAAAAGGAATAATAATAAAATAAAGAAAGAATAACGACCTTGTAATTTTCAGGTACAATTTAACTTAAAGAATAAATGTTTTACCCCTTGGGAGGTCGGGCATATCAATCGATGATTTTAGGTAGAAACAGATCAAGCAGTGGACAACCAAATGAAAGGAGAGCTGCATCTGGAAAAGCTCATTTTGATTGCCTTATCTGCTGTTCCAAGAAAAGGTAAAAAGTTTGTTTTCTCTTAATATTTAGATTTTTTTTTATATAAACATTATTCTCCTCCACCCCCGACCCCCCAAAACCCCCAACATATCTTACTCAGCTCCCAACGTGCAAAATTAATGCTGAAATATCTTCCACTAGACCATTACTTCGAGAACAATGTGGAAAAATAATGGAGGGAATATATTACGGAGAAATAATAAGTGCTTCGAAATTCATGATGTATCTTGGTAGATGGTCCTTTGAAGGTTTCACGATCCAGGCAATTCCCTCGACATACGAACTGTGAGTTTAAAAAAAGAATATGTATTTTTTCTTCTTCGTGCCAATTTTATTTGTACTTTTTCCCGTTAATGGAACAAGTTTATCATAAATTAACCTTTTAATGGGTGCTTTGAATGACTGGAAACGAGAACATTCTTATAAACAATGTGCCAGTTAAGGAGGAAAGGCTGACTCTCTTAAAGGCGAGTAGGAACAGCGAAGTTTTGCAACGTCTTCAATGTTTTCAAGAATAATCATTGATAGTCAGGTAACGTGAGCGCATTTATTGTTTTAGGGAAATTAAGAAAGAAGAAGTCTGGTGGCTCTTCGGCCACTTACAGTTATTACAAGGTCATGGATTGTCCATGATCAAGCGAGGTATCCAAATCGCAATCTGTGACTGAGTGTGCCAGTTTCCTTGAAAAATGTTATACGGCTGAAGGTTGGCGGTTTCAATATACTAATATACTACTTGACCGTTCCTGAGCCCTTAAAAAAAAAAAAAAAAAAAAAAAAAAAAAAAAAAAAAAAAAAAAAAAAAAAAAACTTGCCTGGTGGAATTTACCGCTTGTAGTTGGTAATAATCCAATGTTTTTTGCTTTAGTTTGGTTAAATAGAATCCCAAATTGTTGTTTTTTTGCAATAGCAGCCATTTCATCATTTATTTCAGTTTCGTCGTTGGACGAGTGGGTTATGTGCTAGCCTATCGATTCGGTATCGCGAGTTCGATTCTCCGCTCTGCCAACATGGAATCAGAGGAATTTGTTTTGGTGATTAGCAATACATTTCTTGATATAATGTGGTTTTCGGATCCACAATAAACTGTAGGTCCCGTTGCCTAGTTAACCAATTGGGTTTTCTAGCCACGTAAAAATATCTAATCCTTCGGGCCAGCCATAGGAGAGCTGTTATCCAGCTCAATGGTCTGGGTGAACTAAGATACACTTGGCTTATTTCAGTTCTAAATTGACGCAGATCCAATTGATAGTAAATTTACTGCCTTCGTCCTGCTGCGAAAAAGGCTATTGCTCTAATAACAGTGATTTATTTATTCTTTTAACTAGCTTGATTGGTGCCTAGAATCGGTGGTGTATCTTTATATCCCTTTTGTTTGTACTAGGATTCGTCTAGATTCCTAGAAATTTTCAACAACCGAAAATCAATCTGAGTGGGGTGTGGCGGCTTTGTCAGACAGTCTAGATTTGTTTGGCAGAGGTGGAAAATATTGCTGGTGTTGTTGCTACACTGGGATCAACAACAGTGAACTAAATATTCGGTGGTGCAGTGTTATTAATTGTGTCTTGTGCTGCTTGAGAGTGGGCTGTGGAATTTACGGAGAAGAGTACTAGTTCCCAAGGAGCTGGCTCTGCGCATACCTCAAAGAGGGATATTTCTTCAGATTGGAGCAGCATTTCTTTTGCATATCAGTGCTCCCAAGGGCTGCGAAGAGGCTTCCAGCGTAGGCTTTGGGATGATCCTTTTCGTCCAGGTTAATGAATCAGCAGCTTTACGAGTATGTCATTCACTGGATCAGTTATCGCCTACAGAGAAGGCTAATCTGTATTACATTAAATTTCATGCACAGTGAACAACGTGCTTGCAATCCATCTTCACTAAACTTTCGTCTTCCAATTCTATCCTCGTGGCCAGACTACCTCAATTTTTAACAGCTTAATTCTTTGACAGGTACTACCTTTTCAACATGTCTTCCTCAAAGTTTTTTATTGTATGCAATTAGCTCATCTTAATAGTTTCCACCGTGTTTATTTTTTTCATTTTTTTATATTCATAATTTCGTTTCCATAGAGGAATATGGTTCACGATTCTTTTATAGATCCCATTTTTTTTGTTTCCACGGCGAACATTCCTATTCGCCCTCAAAAGTTTGCAGAGATTCTTGTGCTTTCTGTGCTGTTTCCATTCTGTGATAACCTTCCATTTCCACTGCCAAATCAGTCACTCGCACACACCATTATGAAGCAACCTCTTCATCGTTCTTCAACCGTCTACGCCAACAGACACTGCTTGGTATTTCTGAATTCCAGTTACCCGCATCACCTTATTACTCCCGACGTTCACTTGATATTCTTCCAACTTATAGACACTTTTAGATTCAAATTAAAGTTCTTTATTATTCTCTGCTGATTTTTAATACAATTACAGTCTTATCAAACACATTATTCTCGACGAACATAGAAGGCAATGCACTCCATTCTCATCCCGAAAGTGTTTTATTTTATATACATATTTGTTTTCAGTACGCTCCAGTTTGACACTTTTAGATTTCCGGCAGATAGATTATTGCGAACTTCAAGAGGCTGAGCATACCTAAGCACTTTTAATTTCGAAAATTTAACACAACTTTGTTTTATCCATATAATCTGCCTAGGTTTACATAATTGGGATTCCTCTACGTTGATAATTTGGTCTTTGACAAGAAAATGTTCTCGATCATTTTCATGTAATCTAGTTGTTGGATGCTCCCAGGTGGACCTGAATCTTCCAACTAAAGAAACCTATAGTTTTCTTATTGTATAGTTTAATTTATTTAGATAAGTTTTATGGTGCTCGTTTCATGAAACTTCGTCAGCGACAACAACAAAAAGAACGGCCATAATAATAGTGATAATGTTTTCTGGTAACAATCTTAATTGTATAAATTTATTCATCTCATAAATTTCCTTTCCATTTATTTTCATTTTGCTTTGTTCCCAGAAAATTCCGTGTTTCAACTGCTCCATTTTGTGCAGTGAACTCCGTTAGAACTTCTGAAAATCAACAATAATAAATTTTGAGTAAAAATAATAACAAATTTTAGATGTGCAGAAGATAACGAATATAATCATTTGTTGTCCTTAGAACTGGGCTAAATACAGATTAAGAAGTAATTCCCTCTCACATAAGTCAATGCCAAACTTAAATTCTTGACTGATATGAAACAGAAATCTCAATGTTAATTTGTCCTTGTAGTTTTAATTGCTTTAGGGAGACGGACTTTCTGTGCGTTTTTATACATATCCACCTTTTAGTGGAGAGGAAATTCAATTTACGTTCATAAACGTTTAATCCTCTCAGTGATAGAATACCAAAATGCAATAATGCTCTCGAGCATTTTAGATGAATGAAATTTCAAAATCAATTTTCTTTTGACACCTTCATCCGGGGTTGGTCTTCTGATGTGCTGTATGAATTTGTCTCTTTACGGTCGAGGGATTTAACAATATTATTAGAATAAAATTGAAACAACATATTTATGCTGATTTAACTACCATTTATTCAGGATATTCAGATGGTCTGAATGATTTGAATAACCCATTTTTTTTTTTTTTGCGTAACTTTGGTCACTTGAACAAAATAGACTTCGAGACCGCCACCCAGTCGAGGGAAAATGAAAGATGTTGCTAAGAATCCGGGAAGAAGAAAACATAACAGTTTATACTGACATACGTAAAGGTCATGTCTTTTTTAGATTATTTATGGCTTTCGTGAAATAATGCTGAAAATTTTAATATTGATAAATGAAAACTCACAAAGTATTACGGACACATAAGTTGGAAACTTTAACAGTGTTATTTTCGAAGTAATCTATTTTCCATGACTAACGTGATTATTTTTCCAACATTCCTACGGGAATCTGATTTTGCGAGAAAAATTTTTGTCAATAGTTGTGTTATTGAATTACCAACCTAATTAAAAACTTAAATGGGGGTAAAGATTATAACATTAAGGGGGAGAAGCATTTACAACAGTAATAAAGATAATGATATTAATAAAAGTAGTTAAAATGATGAAGATTAAGTCGGCTTCTTTACAATTTATCAATATTACCCTTTTATAAGTTTTCGAAAGAAATAATATTCCAGGATTCAGTTCCCCTGCTTTCCCCAGTCCTCTGCCTACTCTCTTAAGCAATTAAATTCCTGGAAATAGGTCGTCCCCCCTGCTGTCTCTGGAGAATCATCTTTTCCACTTCTGGCAAATCAATGAGGGCCTATTGTCAAAATTTGCTTCCTTAGGAATAAACATTCAGTCAGAGGACAGGCGGTCCTTTCCGTAATCCTGACATTAATTAGGTCAGTCGATTTGTAAGCATGGCATGACATGGCATAGAGAGTTCAGGCCAAAGGCCAAGCACTGGGACCTATGATGTTACTCAGCCCTGAACGGAAATTGACGGAAAAAAGGTTTGAAAGGTGAAACAGGAAGAAAACCTCAATTTTGCCTTCTGAATAATTGTTAGAAGATGGTGGATAGCAAGATGGAAGGCCGAAAGATCTTAACATAAAAGGTTCAAAGGTTATAGGTACACATTTAAATAAATAGCCCACTTTCTTATTGTTCCGGGTTAAATGAAGATGTTCAAAGTTAACAGTATTATATGAATTAAATGAGCATCTATCCTGAATGAACAAACTCGAAGATTCTATAAATATTAAACCGAATGTATAAGTAAAAAACATTAGGATACCACAGACATCCACAATGACTTAACACACGGGCATGAAAAAGTCCCCAACCCAGACAATGATCTCTCTGAAAATCTAATCACTTGCCAGTCACGAGGTTCACCCCTGGTGTGTTTTATATTTTTTTCGAATTACAGCACAACGAATCATGAGATCTTCATACCAAATAAACAAGCACACAGACAACTAAAAACATTAACTGCCTCTATTGAATGCGCAAAAAAGTGGAAAAAAGAAGAGTAGAAATTAAAAACAGGTAAAAATGCTCCGAAAAAATCAAGTTTTCTGTACAGCTTATAATCAAAGCCACCGAATATAGATCTATCTTTCGTTGGTCTCGGTGTAATGCTGTTTAAGCTGCGGCCCATGAAACCCTCAGCCGGCCGCGGTGGCCTGTGTTGTGCATTGCCAGAACCACGATCAATGGCTAACTTTAAACTTAAATAAAATAAAAACTACCAAGTCTAGAGGACTGCAATTTGGTATGTTTGATGATTGGAGAGTGAATAATTACCATACCTATTTGCAGCTCTCTAGCCTCAGTAGGTTTTAAGATCTGAGGGCAGACAGGAGAAGTACGGACAGAAAAAGTGCGGATGAACAGACAAAGCCATCTTAATGGTTTTCATTTACAGAAAAAAACTGAAAAAGAAACAAATTCATACATGCAACATAAAGGACAAAAACAAATTAGAAAACACCCAGGAGACCTTGAGTGGTTCTGTGCAGAGGATGAAGGAGAAGGAGACACTTGTTGCTGATTATGAGGAAACTTCTGTTGAATCATCAAAGCCAAAGTTAGCGCGACAACTGCTGTGAAATTGAAGTGGTTTCAGTTTGCAGGAGAACTGAGCGGGAAATAACGAGAAGCAAAATATTTTTACTACATTCCAAGGACTTGTGGTCTATTCAGAAGCCCGAGGATATGAAGAGTTTGCGATATTTATTGGATCCGTTATTTCCTAGACAAATCTTTGACATTTCTGCCTAGTATTTAGTGAGGCGACTTGTTTTTCACGTATCTGCTCGATTAGTGATAAGTATTTTGTCTGACGTCCTCTACTTATTTTTAGAGGATAAAATTTTTCACATCACTTCTAGAGTTAGTGGAACGATTTTAATTTGAAGTTCCGACTTGATTTTAGTAAAACAATATTTGTCATCAATAAGGGAAGAAACCTTAGTTCATTTTTATCTGGTGCAGAATCAATAACCATTACTATAATTCTAAGATGCAAGTATTAAATAATATGAAGACTCATACATGAGCAGAATATTGAAGTCTCTTGAGAATTAATCAATTCATTTCCAATGAATTAACAAAATAGTGGGG
Organism: Macrobrachium nipponense; assembly: GCF_015104395.2. Classification (NCBI taxonomy): domain Eukaryota; kingdom Metazoa; phylum Arthropoda; class Malacostraca; order Decapoda; family Palaemonidae; genus Macrobrachium; species Macrobrachium nipponense. The sequence continues at coordinate 90,334,402 of NC_087209.1, read as the reverse complement.
ACTAAGTTTTCGCCCTTTTTCATACCTCTTCCCATGTTTTGCAATTATCGTTTTACTTTTATGGATTTTCTTCTATACTTCGTGAACCCAGGAATGGCCTCAAATATCAAGTTTGGCTTTCTATTTATATCCTTACAAAATCATGCAAAAATAACAAAAAATAATTTAGTTAGCTCTTGCATGATTTTAGTTTTCTATGCGCTTGACAAACCAAAATTGCCATCCCAGTTTTAGTTGTACCCTGGTAATTGAAAAGATAGGCATATCTGCTGCCACTGTTACAAAATGGTTTACACAACTATAGTTTGTCTTTGTGTATATAGAATGTACTTCAGTATTTGTACTTTTGATCAACTTAGAAGACCCATTATCTCACAGAGCCCACGAAATTTGAAGCAAATTACTGTATGCGTTTGCATATCTGAAGAGTCTGAATTTTTGAAAATCATTCCAAAACAAAACCAGGTATAGGTAATCATGAAAATCAATAAAAGTCAGCATAGCGTTAAAAAACACTCACGTAAGATATAATGTCATACCAGCCAGTATTTTCTAACGGAACACAAAGGGGGTACATGGGAAGTTTGATTAATAATTGACTTATCGTAGATAATCTTGTGTTACAAACAGTGTTAACCTACTCATGTACCAATGATGTCTTCTTTTTCTTCGTGTTAGCGTTCGTTTCTGAAAAAATGCAATTTCAACCTTGTTGAATATATTTACAGCGGCATGTTATACATACGGTAATGTATGCGGAATATACTCAGATCGTTATGCAGTCCAAAACTTTGTAGACTAATGAACGTACGTACGTAGTCACAACGCTTCTATCTTCAGAGCTTACAGAGCTGCAAAAAAGGCGAATGAAAAAATGCCACTAAGAGAATGTCCGAATAGAAGTCGTGAAAGCACACGGACGACAAATTGCACTGAATTGAGGTGTGTCCCTGCTTTCAGTGATATGGGTGGAACAATTTGCCTTTTTTTTCCCCGACGATGGTCCATGAAAAGACTTCCTCTGCTGTATTTCTCTATAGGGATGGTGGCGTATTATGAAAAGAATATTAGAGGTCAATATAAAAAGATGAGGGATAACTCTCATAGATTTCTGTAAAGAATGAAAGATTATCTCGCGGTACAGAAGTCAATTATTTATTTTCGGTTGTTTAAAAGCCTCGGATGATATGAAAATTCCATTGATGATTTCTTACCTATTTTTCAATTCCCAGACACCTATCCGTCCCCCATATCTTTACATTCATAAACATAATTCTATTTTAAGCAGAATAACTCAAAATTCTTCACACCAAGGGTATAATGAGTAAGGTTATGCCGGTCACTGACAGTACTGTAGACGTCATCTAAGCTTGAAGGAGAGATATGAAATAAAGTAATGAGGCCTTTAGTTAAAGGTCACAGTCGTATCCCAGCAAGAATTGTACCAAAGTTTCTTCAGGGCAATCGAGTTTTCTGTACAGTGTATAATGCTATATGAGCCGTGTCCCATGAAGCTTTCAGCCACGGCCCAGTGGTGGCCTGTCCTATAGCGTTGCTAGACGCACGATCATAAATAAATTTAACCTTGAATAAAATAAAAATTACTAAGGCTAGAGGGATGCAATTCGGTGTATTTAATGATTGGAGGGTAGATGATAAACATACCAATTTGCAGCCCTCTAGCCTTAGTAGTTTTTAAGATCTGAGGGCGGACAGAAAAAGTGCGGACGGACATTCAAAGCCATTTCAGTTGCTTTATTTTGCAGAACACTAAAAAATACGAGCCTTATTCTGATTCACTGTTTAACACTTACGAAATGATGGCATCGATCGTTACTCAATAGGACCTTGCGGTTTCATATTTAACTAAAGACATATTCTGCGTTTGGAATTTCACTGTCTCAGTTTTTCTGGGTAGATGGAGGAAGTTCGTTTGTTTGAAAGTAACCAAACCTGCCAAGAGTGGTTGACAAAAATAAACTCTGCACCATAAGTAATAAGATTAAAAGTCTTCTAAAAAAAATTAACGAATCCTCATCCAGCTATATTACATGAGTTTTGAACAGCAGGAAGATTGCTAGATAAACTAAAAGCCGCTTAGTTGGCGAAATCGCAAAAGAAAATAAGTACCAGTTTTTAGATTGATAGCTATACATAGAAATACATAATTCAACGAAAGCAAACGGGAATGCATTCTGCGTTCACTTCAAAGGGGAGAGTTAAGATATAATAATGTATTAATCTCTACCTGACAGCCAACATTCAGAGGTGTCATAGCGTTCCACCTAATATTCATGCAATTTTCCAAGCATAAAAACAAATGACCAATTTTCACTTAAAGTATGTTAAACACCTTTGGACGAATTCCTTAAATCAAAAACCTAAAGCTCTAACAGATAGTTATTTGAATAAATTCTTCTATCAACGTTGCACACCAGTTACTACCATTAAAAACATAATCATCCTCGAGGAAGCAATAAGAATATGAAGATAGAAAATAATATAAAATCTAAAACAAAAAACAAAAAAATTATTGTGCATATCAAACTCCATAATCAATACGATGAAATTCAGAAATAAAGGAGACGTACAGCCACATTCAGTTCTGTAGTTAATAAATGATCTGTCTCTGAGGCCCCCTGCAAAGAGCCAATAATTCTATATTTAGTTTACCCATCCTACGCATTTAAGCTTCGTCCCACGAGATTATATGAATGGCTGCATGGCTTTTAAAAAGCGTTGCTATATATATATATATATATATATATATATATATATATATATATATATATATATATATATATATATATATATATATATTATATATATATATATATATATATATGATATATATATATATATATATATATATATATATATATATAATATTATATATTTATATATATATATGTGTGTGTGTGTGTGTGTGGGTGTGTGTGTGTGGTGTTTTATGGGATGCGAGTTCTACGCGCTCACGCACGAGCACAAACACATATATATACATATCATATAAACCTTAGTTCATTTTTTACCAAATATGTATGTATGTAATGGACTAGGCACCATGGCCTCTTAATTTCTCGAATTCTTCACACTTTGGATATGCTTGTCACTGCAAAGTCTTAGATGTAAATACAAGAAAATTAAGTAATTCTGATGTACAGTAGCAGGAATTGAACCCGTATCCCGAGAAATCATAAGGTCACGTTGCGATTTGACCATCAGAGTTGCTTCATGTAAGACTTTATAGTGACAAGCGTATTCAAAAAGCTAAGAAGGCGGGTCTGCTACCTCGCAGGTCTGAATCTGAGCTGGTAGGATAATGAGCTCACTTGAGCCAATAATCCTCAACTGGGTTCGGGCTAAGGCAATGCAGGTCAAAGATTTGGCTTTAAAGGCAACCAAATGTGCTCCTCTGCTCCTGTTTTATATTCATCCTGTCTTTAGTGACTTCTTTGATCGATATTGGTTAATAAATGCCAATTGTCTTGTACAATGCCTCTTTCACAAACATTTCTGCTTGCGGTAAACGCCGCTGTACAAAGATTTTTCTCGCCCAAACGCTGTTAAAATATTGTCAGCACAACCCCGAACAACTGCGAAGTATTTTAACACGAAAAGGAAAGTCAGGTCTTCAGGTTCAGACAGAACGGCTCTTTCGTCTACCGAAAAATGAAAGTTTAAGAGATGTCGACCATCTGATGAATTCAGGATGATATTTACGACATGAAACATCTTCTTGGAAAAGAAAGACCAAAGAACCAACAGATATTGAGTGGGATGCTGTTCCAACTCTTCTCACGCCCTAAGGTCATTCTTGCTCATGAATGTGACAAGTAAAAATGAAATAAAAAAATATTCACCGAGTTGCTAAGAAGCTATAGTAAATTTTGAGTAGGGAAACCTTAGAAAATAGTTATATTTTAAAACTACAGGCAATTAAACTATTTTCAGGATATGTTGCATTTACTGGTTGTTATTATTATTATTATTATTATTATTATTATTATTATTATTATTATTATTATTATTATTATTATTATTAAACCCTTTACACTGTTCCAGATTCTGGTCGGCTGAACCATTGAGGCGGTCTGGGAATTGTGAAAAACGACGTGGGAAGAAGAAAATCGTTCGCGAGTTTATCTGTGACGGGGACGGTGGATTGCACAGGTGTCATAGATCAACCGCCTCGAAAAAAAATGGGAATACAGTTTTTCCCAGCGATGAAAAGCAGAGAGCAACAAATATCCAGCAAACCGAGATGGTGACGAATGAGCATCTGTTTAAAGGTTTCAGAAGGAAAGGTACCAGGAAATACTAGAAATTGAACAGACGAAGAAAAGAAGAGGATAAAACAGCCATCTTATGCAAGAGAAGTCTTACATCAGAGGAAATGGAATTAGTAGATTCAAAAAACATTTTCACTAAAACTTGAATGGGCGTAATCATTGGAGAGAAAAAAAAACATAAATCCTGGACAGATGAAGACATCGAATAGACTCTCTCTGTGCTACGTTTCAGAGCCAAGTATTAATATCTTAGACATAAGAAAGGAATCTCTTTACCTTCTGTAGCAAGACTGAGTAACTGACCTAAAAATTTCAACTGTGAGCCAGGATTATTTATGTCTGTATTGTCTCTTAAGGAAAAAATTTTTAGTTTTGACCATGGATGAAATGAGCCTAGATAAGGTTGAGGCTTATTCTAATATAGGCACGGATACGCTTTACGAACCACATGATAAAGTGCCAGTTGTCATGGTACTAGGCTCTATAAGTAACTGGAGGCAAACAATATTTTACGCATTTGATCAGTCAAATGTTTAAAAAAAAGAAAAATCCTTTTAAGATTAATAGAAAGCGTTGAAAAAGCTGGTTATCTTCTTCGTGTCTGGAAAAATTTGGAAATACCAGTAGAATCACTGACAATTTATTTCATAAATCCGTGCGCAGTCAAAGAAGTTTTCATGTTTGCAGATAATCCTCATCTGATCAAGCTCATCTAGAATCACTTTATTAATTCTGGATTAAATTTGCAAGAGTTTTGTTTATGATTCTGCCCTTTGTGCCATTGGTTACTTTAATACAGCAAGACAAAGCTTTAAATCCTTCACAATAAATCACACGGCTTGGGGGATCACGCACATGTTCAACAGATGATTCATCCAAAAAACAATACATTTTGAAAAAAACAGGGAGGCGTATACAACTTATTACCATGAAATTTACAAAAATGTTCCCCCCAAAAAATGATTAATGAAAAGACGAAAAAAAGGATATAAATATATCGTGCAAGAGAGAGAGAGAGAGAGAGAGAGAGAGAGAGAGAGAGAGAGAGAGAGAGAGAGAGAGAGAGAGATGTACAACTGATAGTTTCTTGTTCCAGGACATCTGGAAAAATGTCACGTTTTCAGCCTTCTCATGGACCCATTTAAAGGGGAGCATTTCACCTTTCCTAAAGAAGATGGAATTACAAAAGCAATATTCGTATTGCGATTTTGCATCGATGTATTCTTTGTCATAAAAATAATTATATCAAGTATTTTCAATTAAGATGTTTATGATGTAATTTTCCTTTTCTATCAGACTTAATAATCACATCTGTTAAGGGAGAAGCAAAGGTATAAATAAATTATAAATTTATAATTTCATCTACTGTTCCAAAACAATTGGAAATTCACAATAAAAAAATAAAATTCATCCAAAACATTCACTCGCATTTCGTTAATTTGATATAAATTCAGATCTCTTAGCTATTTAAAGATTCAAATCTTTGCAGTTATAGTCAACTTTGATAAATTTGATCATTTTTCAGACATAATAAGAAGGAACTTTCCTTTTGGACCAGTGTTTTCGTATTTCGTTCTCTACTGCTCCCTCTAGATTTACTGTTCCACGGATATGAAATATCAGCTTTCCAGTACGTAGAAAAGATTGCAGATTTCACATTAACTAAGACTTGCAGAAGCGTATGAAATTTTCATCAATTTTTAAGCATTTTTTTTTTATTAATGTGGGGTTTTTTAAGTTCATTTTGTGAAATGATTAGGAATCGTAATGAGGGAAATGTTTCCTAGAATAATAATTATTGCGGTAAGTCTGACGCCATTAAAATTGGATGAGGTGATAAATATGGGAAATTTTATGCTCTTTTACATTAAATTGAGTTACTGGAAAATCTAATTTCATTACTTGCAATTTTTACCATCAGTATACGACTTTTTTTTATAGCAGTATTTAGTAATTAATATGATACACATTCCTTATTAAAATTTTTCTCTCGTCTTTGGTAATAACTAATCCACAGCAGTAATTGATGTGACGAGGTTGCTCTTAGCAACCTCATATACTAGACATGATCCCACTGAGATGGAAAAGCAACAAAGCAAGACCAAATATATCTTTGAAGTTGGACCATTCATATCCTCTTGTCCTCAGCAGAGCAGCTCACGACACGCTCGGCTCACAAAGCTATGAACGATCAAACATACAATGCTATTACGGGACCCTTGCAATGGACTGTCTCCTTAATATCACAGACGTTGACAAAGTGTATTGGAATAAAGAACTGTTATGATAAGTCTTAACGTTCTTCGGAATTAGACCACAGTTTTTCCTCAAGGGCATGAGAGAGATGCCCTGTTGGTGGGAATCCTAACACAAGTCATCGGTAACTTATTGCAAATCAAATAAAGTGCGTTATTCTGTGAGTATGTGTTTTGGAGAGCCAGTAAATATCAAATTCCATTAATTCTTTCCTTGATAACCTATTTTAATCTGATATTGACTCAGATTTTTCCTAGTGAAAAATTCATATTTACATGACTATGTGAAAAATCCCTTTCCTTTAACCCAAAACGTTTTTACTAATCTACTAGAGAGTTCTTTTGGCAATCAAGCTAAATCATAAGGTTCATGTAAGCATGTACGTCCTCTATGAGCATCTTATTGAAAAACAGATATATTGCTTATAAGGACACCGTATTCAGTGCCATTTCCAACCCTAAATTTGAGTGCTTGAGCCAGAACTCAGTTCTTCCTTGGCTCTTTCTAAAGTGTATCTGTAAGAGTTACATAATAAAAATATGGAATGTTATTCCATATATATAAAAGACTAAAACTAAAGAGGTCAACCAGATTGCTTGCAGGAATGTGATCAGACCAGAGATGCTAAGATGACGTATACAATAAAGTAGGCTAAGTTGACATGCCGTCACCTGTGGTCATTCATTTGTTTTGAAACATTAGTCCAAGCTTCCTGCTTGAGACAACTACCGCGACCTATAATTCAAACAGCCTACGTGATTTCTAATGTGTCTCATTTGTATGTATGTTCATATGTTCGAGCTACTGTCTGCTTCCTTTATGACTTGTAACCGAGATGGTAGTGAGAACAGAACAGAATTAGCCATCATCATTGGCAGAAGCGATCAAGCCATCATCATTGGCAGACCTGTACAATCCTATATTCATCATGTAATCTCAGAGAATAGAACTATTTTCTATACTTCGTGTTTTCTACTAGAAACCTCACATCAGAAAGGATATCAACATGAGTTTAACACATCGTCGTCATAACCACTTCGTAAGTTATCAGCAAACCCCAAGACACTCCAATGAGTATGGAAGTGCATAACCAACCGACTTAGCGTAAGATTATCGCAAGTCTAACATTACCTTATAGGGCGCCTTATTATACAAGGCAACAGCCCTAATATTGGTGGCAGACTACTACAAGAACTCTACAACGTCTTCCGAAGAAAAACCAGAATAATGAATAATGTATCATATCAGAAGTCAACGACGACGAAAGCAACAGATTCTTCAAGCAACTTAGTATTTTCGTTAGTGAGCGTCTTCAGCAGAGCATAACTTCAAGAAACAAACCGAACGCGTCTTCAGCATCGGATCTTCAAGGAATCGAATCATCCAACATCCAAACAACGCGCACGGGGGAAACTCAAGCCAACCAGGGTCATCCGCTAACAGAGGGAGGGCCAAGGGTGGGTGTCCCCCCGTTATCGGAACAACATGACTTCCTACAAAATCAAGCTAAGTACAATTGTTTTATTCATTTGGAGTAACTGAGTGTTTCCTTTACAGGTCGAATTGCCGTTATTCCTGTGGCTGAAGTTACGAGACATCCTTAATCTTACTTTTTTACAGAAATTATCTACATCATTGAGATTTCGCTAGTACGAGTGTTTATCTTTGAGTTTCTGTTTCCAGAAGTTCTACTGAAATATCATAATCATATACTGTGTTAATTTTATCAATTTGGGTGATTATTAATTCTTTATGTAACAAATCATATTAAACAGTGAATATGGCGTTTACGCAGAGTGGACGTCCTGTATTTATACAGATGCATGGATAGGGTCCGTTTTAGGCACAGTAGTGATAAGAAAAAACACACAAAAACAAGTGGAACACCCGTACCAAATCTAGATAAATTAGAGGTAACACTATTTCGGGTCAGGACAATAAAATGCTCCTGTGCAAGGTCCCGATCGCAGTTTTAGTCTTGAGTTTTTTGAGTTATATGCATAAGATATCGAACCTCAATGACTCAACTTAACTTTAAAAATATGGCTGGATTGCAAGGAATAACATGTCTATAAACACTTTCATTAGGTTAACATAACATTCATATAAACAAATCAACAGAATGTGTAAATGCGCTGACCTGGATCCCTCACTATTTAAAATTTTAGCAAAGAATGAAGTAAACAACAGCAAGTACAAACAGTTAATATTGAACGCAGTAGAGATAACTTGTTTTAATAGTAATCACTCAATTCTGTATAGTTCAAGTCATTCATACGTTCGTTGCTTTATATGTAACTAGCAGCAACATAATGCTAGAAACACACAATACGTTGCCGATGGTAATAAAGAGAACAATCAAACAAATCGTGCTTAAGCAAACTTGGTTACTGTGTCATCTAGTCAGACGGTCAGGGTCAGTCAAATCTGCCGAAGTGTTCAAAGCATAGCACATTCCACATAAGCGACTTCAGCGGAAAGGGAGAGCGATGTTGGAGAAATTAAAAAGGAATTTTCCTATGCATCACACGACCGTATCAAGTATATGAGCAGGTTCTGGTTTTTTTTTAATACATAAGTTATTATAAGTAGTGGTGGATTAAGCCCGATTGTACGCGCTGTAAAAATTAGAATATCTTGTTTTCATGCCTTTAGTCCACGTAATATACTGTATTTACAGACTCACCGTCTGTTTTTCGAACTTCCCTAATGAGAAGTCCGGATAAGCGAGCGTTTACAGATACCTCTATAGTTATAAAAAACATTATCTTACGTCCTGCCAAATAAGGCGTGTTTATCAAAGGAAAATTCTATAAACCTTTAAACATATTAAAATCCGTTTTAAACAAAAAGAGACAGTTAATCAACTTATATAGAAGAACTAATCATTTGTCTCATAAATTGTAACATTGTTCAAATGACCCAACAGAATTCTCCCACAACCGCAGTCCGCAGTTTGCACGCAAAATTTCGAGACGCATGCACCCTCGAATGTCTTAGTGCGTGTAAAAGGACTTTGCTGGGATCTGAAATTTTAATCCTTCCCGACACTCTGAAATAAAACAATTTCCACGAACAGAAAGCCCTAGACAAGGTTGACTCACAGCAACAAGTTAACCTAGTAATCCACAAAACCTATACTATAAATATCGCATTTTTATTGTGCTAATTTTTAATCACGCCCCAACCATCGTAGATGAATCGCTCTTATACTCTATCTAAAGTAATATCTGTAAAGTCATTCAAGCAGAGGTGATTCAGCAGAAATTTTTTTTATAGTTTATCTGAGTACCAGGATGTTTCTCCACTAGCAAGTGATCTCTGGGGAAAAACGGATGTCATTGAAAACAAAATACGGTCTAAGGACAAACATAAACTATATACGTAACTTTCGTATAGACTCCCAATGAAATTTCAAAATAGAGATATATGATGAAGTTGAATAAAAAAAAAAAATCTTAGTAATAGGAGTCATTAGGAAATCAAATAGCCCATATAATTTTTCCCTTAAACTTCATGCCAAAAGATCGGACTTGGCGTATCTGCGTAGATTTCTGTCGCTTAAACAAGGAAATGATTCCCGATCATTTCCAATGCCATGAACCGACGATATCTTATCTCTGTTAGGTTAGAATAAATTTTTCACCAGCTCTTGGACTTACTTAAAGGCTTTCACCAGATACCATTACCTAAGTGATTGTACCTCATACACCGTTTTTTCAGCACACTCATTGGGGTACATTATCAATTTTTACCGTATGCCTCCGGCTTACATTGCACCCAATTACAATATAGTGTTTGGAGACTTTTAGGGGATACCCTACATGCCTATTGGTTGGTCTTGTAATCTTTTCTAATACCTTATAAGTACATTCACATAAACTAGAGCTAGTGCTACAGAGACAAAGACAAATAATCTCAGAGTAAAATATCTAAATGATAGTTTTTAAAAACTGAACATGTTTATCTAGGTTTTGTGTCTGGTCAAGGTCTTAAAGCAGTCCATGGTAAGGTGTCGGCTATTCATAACTTCCGGTACCTATTAACATAAAAAGGGGATACAGCACTTTTTACGCTGTAGTGGGTATTACAATCGTATGTAAATATGTAACTCTTCAATCATGACAGCTCCTTTAACAGAACTTACGAAGAAGGGCATAGATTTATTATGGTCTGAAAAGCATCAACAGGCGTTCGATATCTTAAAAGCAGAATAATGCAGCTCACCTAACTTAAAAATCCATGATTTAAATAAGGATTTTTTTTTATAGCAACAGACGTCTCAGACCAAGGGGTAAGAGGGGTACTACTTCAGCAATAGGATAAACAGTTCTTTCCTATAGCTTTTTATTCATGTAAACTAAAGCCCTCTGAAAGTAAATATGCAGTAATAGGCAAGGAAGGGCTAGGTATCGTTAACTCACTAGTACATTTTAAGTTCATAACCTATAGCTATCCTGATTAAAGTCCTTACTGACCATAAGTCCCTTACCGAGTTTTTCAAAGGCTTTAATCACAGTCCCAAAGGAACTCGGCGGCATATGATCATTCAGGTCTTTGGAGCCAAGATACGATATCTACCTGGGAAAGCAAATATCATAGCTGACGCATTTACCCGCAATCCCGCACCATACTGCAAAGACCCATTAATTGGACTAAAAGATATAGAAACATCCGTGCCTATTGTTTAAAACCGTATCTAAAACAAGAAATTTCATTAACCCAAGAGATCGCAAGCATTGAAAAGAGCAGGGTTGTGGAGCGCAGAATTGTTACAAACTGAACAAAATAAGGGCCAGCAGCTAAGCAAAACAATAAACACTTCGATCGGAAACTAGGTCAGCAGCTAAGCAAAACAATAAACACTTCGAACGGAAACAGGGTCAGCAGCTAAGCAAAACCATAACACTTCGAACGGAAACCCTAAAGCAAAAGTATATTTAAAGTATGTGTATCAGAAAAATTATGTAATCAAATGTAATATTATATGTAGGTCAGTGACGAGGAAACCTGAACAACACAGCATGGTAAACTAACGACCAGGTAGTAGTAATAATCTCTTTATCCATTGTCCTAAACTGGTCCATCCAGGGTTCTCTATTATGTCACAGAAAGCCAAATCACTGTTTTACTGGCCTACAATGCTTACAGATATAAAAAGCATATAACTAATTGTAAAGTGTGTCATGAAAACAAGGGACACACTAGGACACCTGTCAGTTTAAGGGCATATCACGTGCCAAAATCAATCCTTGAAAGAATATACGTAGACAATTAATTAACAGAATTACGAGTCTGACAGAGGAAATAAACACTTCTTAGTGTTAATAGTTCCTTGACACATTATAGAATTAATAGCACTAAAAACAAACACCGCAATTGAGTGCGCTAGGAATATTTATGAGTGCTAAACAGTAAACATGGAATTCAACACATAATAATCTTTGAAATCTTTGACTCGGGTGGTGTAAATCAATAATAATCTCCTTAACTCGTTGTGGGAATTCCTTTCCATTAAGAAAACCAATACTATATTTTTATCACTCAGAGTCAATCGGTTTGGTAGAACGGATAAATAGGAAAGTGTCAATGTCTTACGAGTTACAACTCATGATATTGGATCCGACTGGATTATAGCGGTTCTCGTGGTTTTAAATACCTTTATCATTCATATCTTGTATCTATAGAATTGATACTGCAAGTAGCCTTATAACGGTACGCCCGCTAGAACACTTTCCACATATTCAAGCCAACCATTAATTTTACAAATATATATAAAAAAATATAAATAAATAAATAAGTATAAAAATAAAATAAATATGGATACAAGTGGAGTCTATATAATACACTCCGTAAGAAGTTGGAAGGGTTACAAATTAAAACAAAAAAGGAATCACGATAAAATCAATAAGCAACTCACATTTAGATATTTTACTCTGAGATTATTTGTCTTTGTCTCTGTGCACTCAGCTCAGTTTATTGAATGTACTTCTAATGTATTAGAAAAGATTACAAGACCAACCTATTGGCATGTAGGGTATCCCCTAAAAGTCTCCAAACACTATATTGTAATTGGGGTGCAATGTAAGCCGGAGGCATACGTAAAAATTGATAATGTACCCTGAGTGTGCTCAAAACGGTGTATGAGGTACAATCACTTAGGTAATGGTATCTGGTGAAAGCCTTTAAGTAAGTCCAAGCTGGTGAAAAATTTATTCTAACCTAACAGAGATAAGATATCGTCGGTTCATGGCATTGGAAACGATCGGGAATCATTTCCTTGTTTAAGCGACAGAAATCTACGCAGATACGCCAAGTCCGATCTTTTGGCATGAAGTTTAAGGGAAAAATTATATGGGCTATTTGATTTCCTAATGACTCCTATTAACTAAGATTTTTTTTTTATTCAACTTCATCATATATCTCTATTTTGAAATTTCATTGGGGGGGGGGGGGGGTAGCTATACGAAGGTACGTATATAGTTTTATGTTTTGTCCTTAGACCGTATTTTGTTTTCAATGACATCCGTTTTTTCCCCAGAGATCACTTGCTAGTGGAGAAACATCCTGGTACTCAGATAAACTATAAAAAAAATTTCTGCTGAATCACCTCTGCTTGAATGACTTTACAGATATTACTTTAGATAGAGTATAAGTGAGATTCATCTACGACTGGTTGGGCGTGATTAAAAATTAGCAACAATAAAAAATGCGATATTTATATGTATAGGTTTTGTGGATTACTAGGTTAACTTGTTGCTGTGAGTCAACCTTGTCTAGGGCTTTGTTCGTGGAAATTGTTTTATTTCAGAGTGTCGGGAAGGATTAAAATTTCAGATCCCAGTAAAGTCCTTTTACACGCACTAAGACATTCGAGGGTGCATGCGTCTCGAAATTTTGCGTGCAAACTGCGACTGCGGTTGTGGGAGAATCCTGTTGGGTCATTTGAACAATGTTACGATTTATGAGACAAATGATTAGTTCTTCTATATAAGTTATTTGATTAACTGTCTCTTTTTGTTTAAAACGGATTTTAATATGTTTAAAGGTTTATAGAATTTTCCTTTGATAAACACGCCTTATTTGGCAGGACGTAAGATAATGTTTTTTATAACTACAGAGGTATCTGTAAATGCTCGCTTATCCGGACTTCTCATTAGGGAAGTTCGAAAAACAGACGGTGAGACTGTAAATACAGGATATTACGTGGACTAAAGGCATAAAAACAAGATATTCTAATTTTTACAGCGCGTACAATCGGGCTTAATCCACCACTACTTATAATAACTTATGTATTAAAAAAACGAGAACCTGCTCATATTACTTGATACGGTGTGATGCATAGGAAAATTCCTTTTTAATTTCTCCAACATCGCTCTCCCTTTCCGCTGAAGTCGCTTATGTGGAATGTGCTATGCTTTGAACACTTCGGCAGATTTGACTGACCCTGACCGTCTGACTAGATGACACAGTAACCAAGTTTGCTTAAGCACGATTTGTTTGATTGTTCTCTTTATTACCATCGGCAACGTATTGTGTGTTTCTAGCATTATGTTGCTGCTAGTTACATATAAAGCAACGAACGTATGAATGACTTGAACTATACAGAATTGAGTGATTACTATTAAAACAAGTTATCTCTACTGCGTTCAATATTAACTGTTTGTACTTGCTGTTGTTTACTTCATTCTTTGCTAAAATTTTAAATAGTGAGGGATCCAGGTCAGCACATTTACACATTCTGTTGATTTGTTATATGAATGTTATGTTAACCCTAATGAAAGTGTTTATAGACATGTTATTCCTTGCAATCCAGCCATATTTTTAAAGTTAAGTTGAGTCATTGAGGTTCGATATCTTACGCATATAACTCAAAAAACTCAAGACTAAAACTGCGATCGGGACCTTGCACAGGAGCATTTTATTGTCCTGACCCGAAATAGTGTTACCTCTAATTTATCTAGATTTGTACGGGTGTTCCACTTGTTTTTGTGTGTTTTCTTATCACTACTGTGCCTAACGACCCTATCCATGCATCTGTATAAATACAGACGTCCACTGCGTAAACGCATATTCACTGTTTAATATGATTTGTTACATAAAGAATTAATAATCACCCAAATTGATAAAATTAACACAGTATATGATTATGATATTTCAGTAGAACTTCTGGTGGAAACACTCAAAGATAAACACTCGTACTAGCGAAATCTCAATGATGTAGATAATTTCTGTAAAAAAAGTAAGATTAAGGATGTTCCGTAACTTCAGCCACAGGAATAACGGAAATTCGACCTGTAAAGGATACACTCAGTTACTCCAAATGAATAAAACAATTGTACTTAGCTTGATTTTGTAGGAAGTCATGTTGTTCCGATAACGACACACCCTTGGCCCTCCTCTGTTTAGCGGATGACCTGGTTTGGCTTGAGTTTCCCCCGTGCGCGTTGTTTGGATGTTGGATGATTCGATTCCTTGAAGATCCGATGCTGAAGACGCGTTCGGTTTGTTTCTTGAAGTTATGCTCTGCTGAAGACGCTCACTAACGAAAATACTAAGTTGCTTGAAGAATCTGTTGCTTTCGTCGTCGTTGACTTCTGATATGATACATTATTCATTATTCTGGTTTTTCTTCGGAAGACGTTGTAGAGTTCTTGTAGTAGTCTGCCACCAATATTAGGGCTTGTTGCCTTGTATAATAAGGCGTCCGCCCTACAAAATAAAAACGTAGGAAGTTTTTAGATTATCGATGTTGTTCTTTCCTTTGACTCAATAGGAAGAAAATTCAAGGCATCTTTTATTAACACTTCAGTAAAGGGTCTGAGCTGGTATTTTTCCAACTCTTGTTCTGAGTATAACTAAATGGCTGTGAACGACCATTTCAGTTTGGGCTACTTTCACCTTAGTACAGGAAAAATATAAGTTTCTGTTCTCCATTACTTTGCTAGATAGGTAAACCAAGTAATTTTAATGTGTAAACTAATAAAAAAAAAAAAAAAAAAAAAAAAAAAAAAAAAAAAAAGTAAGAAATGCGCAAGGGTTTCTTCGGCGAATGGACTTTTTCTGCAGCAGCATATATGCTGTATGAGCGCAGCCCATGAAACTCTTATCCGGGCGTGGTGGCCTGTGTTTTATCCAGGTATCACTGTGGTGACTGTCCCTCTCTTTTATCTTGGTATTACTATTTTGGCTGTCCTTTAATCCAGGTATTACTGTGGTGACTGTCCACTTTATCCAGGTATTACTGTAGTGACTGTCCCTTTGATTAAGGTATACTGAGTGACTGTCCTTTTTATCTAAATATTACTGTGGTGACTGTCCCTTTTATCCAGGTATTACTGTGGTGACTGTCCACTTTATCCAGGTATTACTGTGGTGACTGTCCCTTTTATCCAGGTATTACTGTGGTGACTGTCCCTTTTGAAGCAGAAATTACTGTGGTGACTCTCTATTTTATCTAGGTATTACTGTAGTGACTGTCCCTGTTTGATCAAGGTAATTGTTATGACCCTTGTTGGGCCGGGGTGCAAGTTCTTTTGCAAAAGAATAGAGAGGAAAGTGATCTTACCAAGTATCCAGATAAATCCAGTCCGCGGAGACAAAAAACACACAGGAAAACTCAACAATATTTATTAACAACAAAGCAAAAAAAATTAAAGTCAGCCTTGTGACTATACAGGACACAGCTTAGTCCTTACTACTCCCGTAGGAGTTCCTAAACACTAATATTAAACCCTAGACAGAAAATATTGAGAAATATACTGCATAAATTAGCAAAATGGGCCCAACACCAACATAAATATAAACCAATACCTATAACTAAACAGAGAGGAAAGAAGTATGAGACCAACAGGGGGAAAACTTAATTCTCCTACCTACCTTATATACTAAATCTTAAATATAAAAAATATCAAATATATTATAGTATATATACCCACAAGAAATAACGAAAATTACTGCATCACTCGTGACAAGATACACCAAAAATACTGGCATATATATATATATATATATATATATATATAATATATATATATATATATATATATATATATATATATATATATATATATAATATATATATATATATATATATATATATATATATATATATATATATATATATATATATAATATATTATATATATATATATATATATAATATATATTATATAGATATATTATATATATGATATATTATATATATATATATATATATATATATATATATATATATATATATATATATATATATATATATATATATATAAATAAATACAAAGCGGCAATAAGAATGCCAACAGTCTCGAACGACTCACTATACGAAAGTAAATAACAAAAATAATACTCGGGAAGAGCTCCTCACACTGAATAAGGGCTGAATGGATGCCCAAACGAGTCAGGCTAAACAGTCGCCTTGCTGAAGGCCGAAAATACAGGGGAGCCGTGATCTCTTACATCCCCTGAATGCCACGTATCAGGCCAATACTCCGCTATCTGAAGGGCGTGCAGCTACACAGGTCACCAATACCATGGGAAAGGAGTCTGTCGTGCTCCCGACCAAAAACACAAGGGAAATTCCCTACCTGGTAGCAACCGCCCTACTTGCACCTTCACGGGCCTCAATGCCCCCACCGCTGCAGCTCAGAAGGAAGTCGTAGGCAAACACAGTGATGTCCCTCCCTACGTCACTCTGTCGGATCCAGCGCCGAAATCAGAGCCCGCAGGAAAGTACACACAGTAAGGGGGTAAGTCACCGCAGATGGCAGAAATGCCCCTGCGCCTTCAATACTGACGACGACAAATCCTTCGAAGGACGATTAAGAAAAATATGCCAGCTGCACAACCATGCGGGGAGAATAGCGAGCCCGAACTGTTTTCGGGAAAAGTTGTGCTCCTCCAATATCCTCACTGGTGTCCTTTTCACCAACCACCCGAAAGATAAACAAAACAAAAAAAACTAGCATTAATAAGATGCTCACAAACATTTAAACAAGCGGGGAGGAGGTTTAACAAGCAGTTCGCTTGACGCTCAGCCGAGACCAAAGTAAAGCTTAAAACTAAAACCTTAAAAACTAATTTCCTTACGCTAATTTTATATACAACAAAAACTATAACAAAAAGCAGTAACAAGGCTGAGAAAATAATAAAGCAAAAGCAATGCCAATTACGTTAATACATGATGAGTAATACTGGAGTGACTGTGCCCTTTTTACCCTAAATATTATTGTTGTGGGGACTGTCCTATTTGATTCCAGGTTATTTACTGATGGTGACGCCGTTTCTCCCTTTTAAGCAAGAAATTACTGTGGTGACTGTCTATTTTATCCAGGTATTACTGTGGTGACTGTTTCTTTTATCTAGGTATTATTATGGTGACTGTCTCTTTTATATAGGTATTACTGTGGTGACTGTCCATTTTACCCAGGTATTACTGTTTTGCATGTCCTCCCTTTTATTTTTCCACATATTACTGTGGCGACTGTCCCTTTTATCCAGATATGATTGTAGCGAAATTCCCTATTATCCAGATGGTACTATGTTGTCTTTCCCTTTTATACAGGTATTAATGTGGTGGTGACTAAAAATAATTTTCTATTTTCAATCTTATATTTCTATGGTCTCAAGTACATGTAATGAGGTATGATAAAAAAGTTTTGTTCAGATCGTTCCAGCAGTTCTGATTTTTATAGTGCACGAACATACAAACATTTACTTTTATATAAGATATATATATATTATATATATATATATATATATATATATATATATAGTATATATGTATATATATATATGCATATATATATATATATATATATATATATAGATATATATATATATATATATATATATATATATATATATATATAGTATATTTACAGAAACAAAATATTTCGTTTAAAATATAAAAAGTTTGC
>NC_087209.1:90308436-90310936 GCF_015104395.2 Macrobrachium nipponense | reverse complement strand
TATATATATATATATATATATATATATATATATATATATATATATATATATATATATATATATATATATATATATATATATATATATATATATATATATATATATATATATATATATATATATATATATATATATATATATATATATATATATATATATATATATATATATATATATATATATATATATATATATATATATATATATATATATATATATATATATATATAGAGAGAGAGAGAGAGAATCAACGTCCATATAAACTTTTTAAACGGCAGAGAAGAAAGTTTGGAGTTACGCAAGCGCATGAAAAAAGTTTTCAAGAGTGACGAATTAAGAAAGTGTTAGGAAGGGCTAATTCTGAACAAGTAATGAGGAGAAAAAGAAATTGCACTGCAGAGTGGGTCAGGGTCTGGTTTCTGGATGTCAGTGCAGAGGCAATGTCTTCTGTGGGAATCGATCTTATCTTACAAAGTAACAGAGATGCTGGATAGCTGTCTGAGGTAAGTGCAGTCCTTTAAAGGTTAGTGAGAATTTTGAAGAAGTGTTGAATGTAGAGGAAAGAAGAAATTCCGACATAAAGATTCAAGATCAGAAGTGTTTAATAGTGCACGGTTACTCCAGAAGTCCAGGCACTGAATGTGGTTGAGAATGGCTTCTTCGATTTTGATTTTATTTTTGGTTTTCCCGTGTACACTGTAGGCCTTACCTAAGGTACTTTGTAGAGTCCCCTCGGCCACTAGCTGCAGCCCCTTTTATTCCTTTCACTGTGCCTCCATTCGTATTTTCTTCTCCCATCTTACTTTCTACCCTCTCCTAA
Organism: Macrobrachium nipponense; assembly: GCF_015104395.2. Classification (NCBI taxonomy): domain Eukaryota; kingdom Metazoa; phylum Arthropoda; class Malacostraca; order Decapoda; family Palaemonidae; genus Macrobrachium; species Macrobrachium nipponense. The sequence continues at coordinate 90,310,116 of NC_087209.1, read as the reverse complement.
TAATGGTTTCTTAGCACAGCCGTGAGGTTTTCCTACTGTTTCACCTTCCAAGCCTGTTAGGCCGAGCCATACATAAAAAACCAGATTAGAAACTACTGATGGTAGACTTGGTAGTTGTTGAAACTTGTAACAGTCTTTATAGCTGTCTGATGGGAGCGCTAATGGATCACATTGGTCCTAAAAGCCACACGAGTGATCGGGTGACCAGAATTAATCCTTTCTTCATCCTGCATTGTCTTGTGACATCAACCATAACGTTTCCGTGTCATTCATAATTCTGTAAGCTTTGCGCTTCCAATTTTTCTTCTACGCAACGAAATAAAAATGTAATGTTTCCTTAATGTCATAAAAAACCGTGTTCTAGTAAATGAAAGAGGCAAAATGCCCTCCTTGTGTAGATTCTGAAGTATATTATATAGCAACAAAGAATTCTTCAGCTTTCGCTAGCTACTGTTTACTTTCGTCAGACGTTATGTAAGTGAAAATTTCGTTTTGGAATATTGTAAAGGTTTTCCCCCGGGCCACATAAAGAAGTACCCATATTAGTTTCGTATTATCGCCACCAAAATGTCCGCTCTCAGTAAGGCATAATTCACGTTGATCTAATCCAAACTGAAATTCATATGCTATCAATGTAAACAGCGTATTTCTCAATCCCAACGGAGTACGGTAATCAAAAAAAAAATCATTATAGGTGCTGTCTTCATTTGACAGTTGGCCAGATACAGACTGTTTTACAGAGTATCTGTATAGCTTAATTAAAAGTTATCTTATTCTACATGCTTATCTTTTGATCTTAATTTTCTAAGTTTTAATGATTAACTACCGTAGTCAACCAAAATCTTTTGAATTTCACAGACTTCCCGCATCTTTTTATTAAGAAATCTATCTATCTATCTACCTATCCATCTATCTGTCTGTCTGTCTGATATTCCTTCACTTCCTGAAGCCTTTCGTCTAGTATTATTCCTCTGTCAGAGGCTCCATTAAAATTCCAGCGATCCTGGCCCTCTGTCGCTTGATGGTACTGCCAGCAGGGTCAGATACACAGCTTGACATTCACTCTCCGCTGCAATTTTGTTTAAGGGCAGTCAGTCGTCAAAACGCTCACATGATGCATTAACTCCTCCTCCCACTTCAAAGGATTCAGTGTTGCCAGTGAGGTTAGTAGCCACCCTCGTAGCCAGTGATAAGTAGATAAACACACAGTACGTAGAAAGGTATCTAAACGATTCGTAAAGCTAAGTAACTTGGGCGAGGTTAACACTAAACAACAAACAAACAATTGTTAAGAATGTAACAACAATACACAATATCAAATTACATTAAAGATATGTTGGGTCTTTCTTAAGAACATAAATCGAGTCTATGGAGTTATTAAAGAGAGCTCATCGTTCATTTATATTTGCTCTGAGTAGACTGATCTGAGATCGTTTTCTGATGTTTGTGTTGGTATATTATCGACACAAATCGGCACGTTTATGATTCACATAAGAAGGCGAGAGGAGTCTTTTTTTATATAAACCTCATATAAACATTAAAAAAAATATTGGAGAAATAGTTTACTGAATACCACAACAAACCAGCAATATCGGAAACGTTGATTGTCAGCCAATCATGTGGGAATGAGATATAAGAATGAGCTATTCATAAATAATTTCCTGGCGGACATTAAATTCC
>NC_087209.1:90300936-90303436 GCF_015104395.2 Macrobrachium nipponense | reverse complement strand
TATCATCCACATTTCATCTCTATGAAGTGTGCAAATTCTTTATTTTTTATTTATTAATTATTTTTTTTTTACAAGGGAACGGTATTCGAACATTCCAGTACGCAAAGTTAAGGAAGGTGTATCAGGCTTAAAATATCTTTGTACATTTTTTTTCTTTTTTCACCATTTCGACCTGCGTTGACCAACTGTCGATAACAGTAGCGAATAAAAAATGAACATGGTTTTTACGGCCTTACTAATCATCGATAGAATTAGACGCTATTTGTTGACTATTGGCATGTCCTAACTCTGAAACTTACAGTGGTGTTCGTGGCGCTAAGTGACGACTTCAAATATGTTACAGATCGTCCGGAAGTTCAAATAAAGGTACCGTCATGCTGCCTATCTGTTGTGCTTGCAAATAATATGAGACACATTGAGTTTTCTCTACTAGGACAGCAGCAGCTTTATAGCTTCTGAAGAAATAATGTTAGTGCGAATAATATGCAGTATGTCTATTGCCTCTCGTAGATATGCAGGCATTGTGACTACAGATTCATCAAGAGGATTTTGTGGATATTAGACTAACAATCTGAATTTGTAAAAAAAAAAAAAAACAAAAAAAAAAAAAAAAAAAAAAAAAAAAAAAAGTCATTGACAAAAACAGTTTCACAAGAAAGGTTATATGGAGCCACTTGAACATTTAGAAATAAAAAAATAAAGTAGAAAACTTCTTTGAAGTCGTAAAAAAAAAAAAAAAAAACTAAAAAAAAAAAAAAAAAAAAAAAAAAAAAACATTCGTCTGGCTTTGAAGATTTCATAGCGAACAAATTTAAGGTGACCGCTTAATATCAAAGGGGACCATTCATTTGTGTGTCTGCTAACAATGGACAAACACCCAGTGACCGAAATCTCAGTTTGGCTCAGAGATCGCACTTTCTACAGAAAGTAATTGTTCCAATTTGAAAGTTGGCTGCATCTTTCTTTTTATGTTATATCTTCTAATTACCGAATAAAAACAATTATAAAGATTTGAAAAAAAGCTTCAAAAAAATGTTAGAATATAAGTGATTACCTGACATATATCTTTATATATGTGTAGATATATATATATATAAAGGATATATATATATATATAATATATATATATATATATATATATATATATATATATATATATATATATGTATATATATATATATATATATATATAGATATATATATATATAATATATATATACATATATCATATATATATATATATATATATATATATATATATATATATATATATATATATATATTATATATATATATAGATATATATATATATATAAATATATATGACTGGTAAAAATGTTCTGTTACCAACAAAACTCCATCTAATAAAAGGAGTCCATAAAAACACCAAAGTATAGAGAGAAAAATACTATATTTCAGACTCTGCTGTCTGTCTCTTCAGGTAGATTCATCTACCTAGTATATATATATATTATATATATATATATATATAGATATAATATATATATATATATATATATATATATATATACTATATATATATATATATATCTATTAATATATAATATATATATATATATATAGATAGATATATATATATATATATATCATATATCTATAGATATATATATATATATGTATAGCATGTATACATATACATATATTTATATATTTATAAATATATATATATATATATATATATATATATATATATATATATATATATATATATATATATATATACTATATATATAGATATATATATATATATATACTAGGCTTGGTTCAAATTTTTTTCTCTCTCTTCAGACTGACTCTCTTTTCATATTGGGGTTGAGTTCCTTAGAAAATATTTTCAGATAACTGCTACCCCAACATTTTATTTGAGAAATACCTAAAAAATTCTTGAATAACAAATTTCCACCCAAAATATTCCTGCACCTACAGTACCTGAACTAATTTTTATGTTTCTTTGTCTGTCACGAATGGTGACCAATTCTTAACTACATTAAGGCAGATTTAAAGAGATACTTTTAATGTCCTAATCTCAAAACTCTTTCTTAGGAATCCAAAAACAATCGGATCTCTTTTTAGATATAAAGACACTGTATCATACCTCATACGTTCTTGTTGGTGCACACACACACATATTTATAAATCTATATATATATAATATATATATATATATATATATATATATATATATATATATATATATATATATATATATATAATATATATATATATATATATATATTAAATAGTATATATAATATATATATATATATATATATATATATATATATGACTGGTAAAAATGTTCTGTAACAACAGAATTCCATCTAATAAAAGGAGCCCATAAAAACACCAAAATATAGAGAGAAAAATACTTTATTTCAGAGACTGCTGTCTCTCTCTTCAGGTATATGAATGAGAAAAGTTTACAGAAAAGGTGATATTTATACCAAGAGATCCGTCCACAAGTAAGCCAATTTAGGTC
>NC_087209.1:90275936-90295936 GCF_015104395.2 Macrobrachium nipponense | reverse complement strand
ATATAATATATTATATATATATAGTATATATATATATATATATATATATATTATATATATAATAAAAGGAGCCCATAAAAACACCAAAATATAGAGAGAAAAATACTATATTTCAGAGACTGCTGTCTCTCTCTTCAGGTAGATGAATGAGAAAAGTTTACTGAAAAGGTGGTATTTATACCAAGAGGTCCATCCACAGGTAAGCCAATTTAGGTCACCCCCCGCTGATAATCTTCCTTTAATCTTCTTAAGTGTTGGTTGAATGAAAATCTTGTCGATGACATCTGAAATCCCACGCTCCCATTGAGATGTTCATTACTTACCTCTCTTTTTGTTAAGCCGATTCCATCATTTGACTCTTGTACCGGCAGTTGCTGCTATAAATTATACGTGACAAATTCCAGTTTATTCTAAGGTTATGTTTATTTATATGGTTGAAAATAGCTGAGTTCTGTTCGCCCATACTAACTGACCGTTTGTGTTTGTATTAATCTCTAGGGAAGTGATTTTCCTGGCATCGGATATCATAAACCCCTGTGTCCCTGGGGGATGTCTTTTGTTGGACGTTAATCAGGGATTTGGCTAAGGTGTTTGGGTAAGTAAATGCAAAAGGGTAGATTTTCCAAAGGTATGACTCACCGTCTTAATCATGTCCAGGTGTAGAATTTTTATTTTATTGTTGGGAGTATCTTTGGTCTTGTTTTGAGAAGGTCGGTAGAAAATTACGTTCGCTTTTTTGAATTTTTCCTTTCTTAATTATATGGTCAAGATACTTTAAAGACGAAAGTTGCTCACGAATTGGTTCAAATTCTTTTTCCAGGAAATCTCGGGAACAAATTCGTAAGGCTCTTAAGAACAGGTTGCTGGCTACACCTATCTTGATAGTAATGTTGTGATAGCTAAAATAGTGAATGTATGAAAGTGAGAATGTTAGTTTCCTGTATTTGGTAAATTTGTATTCTGTCGTGTCTCTGATTATTAAAACATCAAGAAAAGGAATTTTGTTGTCTGTTTCCCATTCAACTTTAAATTTGATATTGGGCACTAATGCGTTTAATTTTGATAGGAATTCATTAAAATTGCCCCCACCTATTATCCCAAAATGTTAGGATATCATCTACATGTCTCATCCACAGCATGTTTTTAGGTTTTATTGCAGTTTATTACAGTAGTTTCAAAATATTCCATGTACAGATTGGCTAAAACAGGACTTAAAGAACTACTCTAACTTCACCCGAATTTTTGCTTATAGAATGATTCCCGAATGAAAATACGTTATTAGATGCACATAATTCAACTAACTTTTATTATTTTGTCAAGCTCCAATAGGAAATTATCTGAATAGGGGGATAATTTTTCCCTCAAAAACTGAAGAACGTCCTGTACTGGTACTTTTGTGAATAGGGAATCTACGTCAAGACTTAAAAGTTTTATGTTATGAAGTAGTATATGTGCTTCTCTGAATTTGTGACAAAAATCTTCCGAATGTTTTAATGTGACTAGCAAAAAAGTGCCTAAAAAAGGGGAAAGGAGGCCAGCTAACCATTTAGAAATTTGTTTTCCTCATTCATCTACCTGAAGAGAGAGACAGCAGTCTCTGAAATATAGTATTTTTCTCTCTATATTTTGGTGTTTTTATGGGCTCCTTTTATTAGATGGAATTCTGTTGTAACAGAACATTTTTATCATGTATATATATATATATATATATATATATATATATATATATATATATATATATATATATATATATATATATATATATATATATATATATATATATATATATATATATATATATATATATATATATATATATATATATATATATATATATATATATATATATATATATATATATATGTACGTATATATATTTCTCGTGGTTAAGGCCTTTAATATAAATATTTACAATAAAAGCCTTAACTACAGACTATTACATCTCACTTCCAAAGCAATCCATCTCTTCTCATTCCTATTAACCAGTCAGACCATGAATTCAGTCCCACTAGTCATGGAGTGACAAATGGAAACGTGATGTGGAAATGCGGAAGGAGGGAGGGAGGGAGGGAGAAGCAGACATGAAGAAAGAAGAGAGAGGAATAAGAGAAAATGAGATATAACGATAGGAATAAGGGATTTGAGGGCGGGGGACTTGAGACGAGAAGGCTCAGAAGATTTTGAATTATTCGGTTCATGAAACCTTTTGAATTATGTTTTCATAAGGAATTGCTAACACGCGGGGGAAGTTTGCCTCGTGAAATGGACTCGCCCCAGAGGTTATTGTTTATAGTTTTTCATTGCTATCCCCAGCAATGCTGACGCTTTGTAACTTTCCCAACCCGGATATGGAGGAGAGCTGGAGTCAGGAAGAATATCCGTCTGTGAAACATCTGCCAAAATAGATTTAAGACAAGTCGTTCACTGAGTTTTAGAAACACCTGGAAAAGGCTAATTAAAAACAGCAACCGTACTAGGGGTTAAGAATACGGCCCATCTCTGTTTTTGAACCATATGCATTCACTAACTCAACATTTTCTCCTTACACATCCATCTTTTCCCATACAGCCACTGGATTGACAATTATTGCTCATCTCCGTATGGGGAAGTGTCGTCAATACACCTTGTGCGGTCCACTGTAGGCATTACTTAAGGTTCTTTGCAGCGTCCCTTCGGCCCGTAGCTGCAACGCTGTCATTCCTTTTACTGTACTTCCGTTCATATTCTCTTTCTTTCATCTTACTTTCCCCTCTCACTTAACAATTGATTCATGGTGCGACTGTGAGGTTTTCCTCCTGTTACACCTTTCAAACCTTCTTCCTGTCAATTTCCGATTTCAGCGCTGAAATACCTTATAGGTTCCAGCACTTGGCCTTTGGCCTAAATTCAATATTCTACTCTATTCTATCAATTGCTCTTGGTTTCAGGAAAAGAGGCTCAGCCACCATTCTGGTGTCATTGTCTCTCACTACAGAGACCAACCCAACACCACCCCCTTCCCCTCCTGCCACTGAACACGATGCATTTGGATTTAAAGCCACGAGTTCTTAAATCTATTTGAGTGTCTCTCTAAATAAACATTGGCGATAAAAATGAAGGAAATTGAATAACATGTCGTCTCTCACACAAGTGAGTGAGAAAAGAGAGAGAGAGAGAGAGAGAGAGAGAGAGAGGAGGCGGAAGCGAGTGGGGGGGGGAGGGGGGGGGGGGGGGGGGGGGGGGGGGGGGGGGGGGGGGGGGGGGGGCATGGGGATGGTGGTGGGGCGAAGATTCTGGTCCAAAACAAAACATTTCCAGAATTCTCAGGTGGCCTTTGTTGAAATCGGGCATGATTCGCTTTTAGTCTTCTAAAGAAGACGCCACACAATCCATATTGCGTCGTTAAAAGTTTTGTTTTTCTCAGCTGGCAGCTTTCAAAGGAACGCTTTTAGAGATTGTTGTTTTATAGCATTAGTTTTTTTTTTTTTCACTAATGTAACGAGAACGAAGAAGTTTTTTTTTCCAAGGGATGACAGCAATTCCTCTGATGGAGCAGTGGTGTTGTGTTGATAACCGTTATATTTTACTAATTCCGTTATTCCTTTTCATTTGATATTCCATACAGTTTATAGGAAATGTTAAATTTTAGGATAACTGTTAGTTCAGAGTTTGGCTGATAATTCTTTTGATGTTATAATAAGCGAAATGAAGTCTTCCTGGGACTGTTACATATGGCTCATAAGTGGGACAAGTGACACACACACCACACACACACACACACACACACACACATATATATATATATATATATATATATATATATATTATATATATATATATATTATATATAGTATATATACATACATACATATATATATATATATATATATATATATATCTATATATATATATATATATATATATATATATCATCTTTGGGAGGTAAAGTGAATTTAGATATTAAAGGACATTTGTAGCTTGAATTGATATATAAATGGATCACCGGTTCGATGTGATAATTATTTATAACAAAAGGCTACGTGCTGTCAAACGCTCGAATTGGCCAACATGGTAGACTGGGTTTCATATCGATTCTAATTACGAAAGCACCCAGATCGAGGGTGATTTGTAAGGTCAGAATCGATATGAACTTATAGCGTCTCTGTTGGCTGATTGGATAGCGTCACTGACTGTCCTGATTTCGTCCCCGTCCACTTGGACGGTGGTTCGATCCCATGGGGGGACGAAATTATTATCAATTAAAAAATTCCCCTTCGGTACATATATGAAAATATATCATTTGGGAGGTAAAGTGAATTTAGATATTAAAGGACATTTGTAGCTTGAATTGATATATAAATGGATCACGGTTCGATGTGATAATTATTCATAACAAAAGGCTATGTGCTGTCAAACGCTCGAATTGGCCAAACATGGTAGACGGGGTTTCATATCGATTCTAATTACGAAAGCAACCCAGATCGAGGGTGATTTGTAAGGTCAGAATCGATATGAACTTATAGCGTCTCTGTTGGCTGATGGATAGCGTCACTGACTGTCTTGATTTCGTCCCCGTCCACTTGGACGGTGGTTCGATCCCATGGGGGACGAAATTATTATCAATTAAAAAATTCCCTTTCGGTACATATATGAAAATATATCATTTGGGAGGTAAGTGAATTTAGATATTAAAGGACATTTGTAGCTTGAATTGATATATAAATGGATCACGGTTCGATGTGATAATTATTCATATATGTGCTATGTATGTATGTATATATGAACCTTATTCTTAAATTATGATAAAGTAGCTATGACTATAATAATTTTTACCATATTTATTAAATTCCCATATATATTATTCATCGAAATTTTATATCACATTATTTTTATTTTATTTCATGTCTGAAATGTCCCATAAAATAGAATATCCATATTCTTCATTCTCACGAGAAATGTGCCAGGTATTTATCGCTCCTCTAAAGTGAGACTGACGTTTCCGTCATGAAGTTCAGACTAGAACGACGAGGAAAATGTTTGAAAAAGATCCGTTAAATGTATTCCTCACGCGGTTTCGAAGAATGACAGCAAATTTCATAATGAAGAGATATGTGAACTCTCCTCAGAGGTTTTACGTGTCTTACGGACAAGCAAATAAATATTGCTTGGTTAATCTTATGAGACTAAACTGCACTGTACTCCCATTTCTGGGGTTAAACTGTCTTACAGGAAATTTAAACATTCCTGCGAATAAGAAGGCAAATGCGAAAATAAAACAGACAGTTATATAAATTTGGGGGCTCTTAAGCTTCAATGTCACTTACCACTTATAGACTTCGTTGTTTCCAAGCCGAATATCATTATTTGTCTGAAAATTTCCGACATTATTATTATTATTACTATTATTATTGCATGCGGGAGCCAATGGAAAATACGGTCGGTTAGGTAAGGGTCAATGAAAAATAGGGTCTGGTAAGTGCTCAGAATGTTAGCCTCTGATTGGCTGAGTTGGTGAGCCAATGAAAAATTACCAAGACATGGTCACAGCAACTAAAGATATACAAAGCAAGGGCCTTTCTATATTGTGGGAATACAGAGAGGTCGGGAGGTCACAGAACGGTCAACAGATTAAAATGGAAATCTACTATTGATAATCCTCTTTATTCTATCTTTCAATCCTTTCTGGAACATATGTTTTTTATGACCGGGTCAAAAAGAAAATAATTCTAGACTTAAATTAAAATTATTCACCTAGGGTAACGGAATCAATACAGATTCTAAAGAGTTCCTTGAAATATTTTCGTTACAACGTGACAATTTCTGGCTTTGCGTCCGATAAATTTTTGTGGGACTTTTCACTTAAATATAAAAATTAAACATTACTTGTCTGACCTTTCGTGTTATTTTTAATTTGGTGTTCAATGCTTTACCGGTCTGAGCTAAGTAAAATAAATCGCAATAGGTCATTCGTAATTTTAACCAAGCCAATTGCATTATCTATGACGTCATTTATTAATGCCGTGGAAAAATTCAGTAACCTTTGCCAACAACAAATAGTCAGTTCTGAGTTTTTAGATCAAGAATTCAAAAACATATGACAAAAATAGGAACAGATTTGTCCTATCCATCCCATATCATGGGTATGTATATGTTACAATAAAGCTATTAAAAAATTCTATGAAAAATCGGAAAGAAAAAAAGGAGAGAGTCTTCAAGCAACATTTGTTTGCCCCATTTTATTGGATTTGAAGCTGTGAAACCCTTTATAGAACTGTTTATTACAAATGTATCTTCGACATATAATAACGTAAAACGCACGATTACATACAATATTCCATATATGGATTGTGATGTATTTTTCTTAGGTCAGACCAGCAAAAAAAATTTAACCGAGATTAAAACAACACAAATGCTAAGTGAGAACAAGTCAGACAAATAATGCTTTACTCTTATATTTAAGTGAAAAGTCCTAAGAATACATTGGACGCAAAGCAAAATATTGTTACGTTGTGACGAAACTATTTTAAGGATATTGTTAGAATCTGTTTTGATTCAATTAACCTAGAGAATAATTTTGATGTAAGTCAAGGATTATTTTCTTTTGACCCAATAAGTTGATTTCCATTTTAATTTTTTGACCGTTCTGTGACCTCCCGACCTTTTTGTATTCCCTTATGACTTGTAAATACATTTATGTAGGCCACTTGCTTCTGTATATCTTTAGTTGTTGGGCCATGTCTTGGTAATAAGACAAAAGTACTTAGCATCTCCAGTGTTTCAATTTTCCTTCGTGGCTGTAACTTTTTCATATAATCACCACCTTTTTTTTATTTCTCCATGATTTAAAATCAAATAATATATATATATATATATATATATATATATATATATATATATATATATATATATATATATATATATATATATATATATATATATATATATATATATATACATACTATATTTTATATATATATATATATATATATATATATATATATATATATATATATATATATATATATATATATATATATATATAATATATATATATATATATATATATATCCAATATAGCACGAAGGAACACGTGCTTGAGAAATATCACAAAATCCACGTAAGAAAGTGAGTGAAAACCGGAACATTGAACAGGTACTTTCGTAGTTTATTCTACATTTCCAAATTCACACTGAATGAATAGGATTTGACAGACCTTTATATACAAAGACAGAATAGTGGGCGAGGTTACAGTTTGTTAATCTGGGCGGCGTGTTCTTTAAGCAAAAGACACAAGGAGACGTTCAAGGTAAATTCCATATTTGATGTGGCTTCAATAACAACTGATTCCTTTTGTGTATCTTTGACTCTGCAGATTATCGAGGAACTATCCCAGTTAACAGCATGGCCGGTCTTAAGCGAATGATCACAATGCCATTTTTTGTTAATCCTCTTGATATGGCATATTTGTGCAGAGATCATCTAACCTATAGTTATCTTGATGTTTGACCAAATAAATCTTATTACATTCTTTATAAGAAATACTGTATACAATATTGTTTGAATAGGTGGTCTGTTCTTAATTAGTTTTTTCTCAAAAAATATTATTATATTAAATACTAAATATCAAAAGTTTTTAAAATGGATGCAGCAGGATTGAATAAGGATGAAATGACACAGAGAATATTCTTAAGTTCTTTGTTAACACTGTTTTTTTTTTTTTTTTTTTTTTTTTTTTTTTTTTTACAAAGTTTTCAAAAAACATGAAGGGTAACGTAATGAATCTCTTTTATCAATAATTTTAAACTAATTTTCCAAAAATTCAGGATTAACAAATAATGGCATTGTGGATCATTGGCTTAGGACAGGCCATGCTAATAACTGGGATAATTCCTTGATTATCTGCAGGTTCAATGATCACCGCAAAAGGAATCTGCAATAAACCTTGATCCTCTTTCTTCTCTCTTTTGCTTAACGACTACGCCGCCCAGATTAACAAACTGTACCCTGCCCCCCCCCCCCTCTCTGTTTTTTGTGTATTAAGGTCTGTCAAATTCTATTGTATTCAGTGTCAACTTGAAAATGTAGAATAAACTACAAAAGTTCTTGTTCAAAATCCTGGTTTTCACTCACCTTCTTATGTGGATATATATATATATATATATATATATATATATATTATATATATATATATATATATATATATATATATATATATATATATATATAGATATATATATATATAGTATTTATATATATATATATATATATATATATATATATATATATATATATATATATATAAACATATATATATATATATATATATATATATATATATATATATATATATATATATATATATATATATATACATATAACATATATATATATATATATATATATATATATATATATATATATATATATATATATATATATATATATATATATATATATAGGTACGGGGATACGGAAGGACAATGGGCACATTACATGATTCTTTATTGCTAGCGACGTTTCGAGACAAAGTCCCATCTTCAGGCTAAAGGCAAGAAATAAATATTACACCATTACCAACAATTAGGAATGTTAACGTAAAATTATTATAAATTAAAGTATTTCTAAGTAAAATTACGAATTAAAAATCTCAAAGAATGAGTATTACATCAATACATAACATATTCAAGAAAAGGAAATGTAAAAATCATAAAAAATTAAAATATTTCTAAGTAAAATTACGAATAAAAACGTTAAACAGAATATATGTATATATAAATATAAAAATATTAAAAATGAGGAAAAATACCTTGCTCAAGCAGAGTCCCGCTGTTCCGTGTCAGACGGTGGAAAAAAAGTCAAGAAGAGGCAAAGAACAAAGTGACGTGTCTTTATGCTATATACAAAGGTACTGAGGTAGTATATGGTTGTTAAGTGAGGTACCAATTTCTTAATTGCCAAACTTTCAAGAACGAGGAGGTGGTGTTCATATGGTGACGTCATAATGACCTTAAAGTTGTTATAATCTATCTCTGCCTGCCCTACAGATTCTGGCGTGATTCCTAATATTTGATTGTTCAGGGGTGGATAATTTGCTGCCCGTTTCGTAACTTACACCTCTATGAGCATCACATCTCACTTTGAGCAACCGGCGCGTACTTCCTACGTAGGTCTGCTGATTACATCGGCAGCAATTAAATAAATACATACACTCCGGATTGCATCAAGGAGGGCAATTTCTCTTTGTGTTTTAGGAAGACTACCAATATTTCTAGGATTTATGCAAGTGAATCTAGTATCAACTGCTGGATAATGGCGTTTAAAATTTTCTTATTAGGGAGGCAAAAACTTCCTATCATGTATATAAGGTATATTTTAATATAGTATCTATTTCTGGTGCTAAATGAACTGGACTAGGTGGATGAAAAAAGTTATGATGGTATTTTTGACGTATTTTAAAGAATAACCCCGATGGTAACAATTGCTTTTGAAAAATCCCTCAAGAAATATTATTTCGTCATGGAATAATTTCCAACTTGATGTTAGGTTTATAGCCCTGTGGAGGAGTGTTGACAAAGAATTTAATTTAAAATTATAAAAACAAAAACTGTAGAAATTCAAGCCAAGACCGGTAAAGGTAGGTTTCCCTGTAGATTCCTATGTTAAAACAGTTATCTTTACGAACTACCATTGTATCTAAAAATGCTAATTGTCCATTGTTTCTAATTCACTGGTAATTTAATATTTTGATGTTTGGAGTTAGCATATTGTAAAAAATGAGTCGCTATGATGCCTATCTTTAAACAAAACAAAGTGTCATCTACATACCTTCGGTAAAAAAGTTGGTTTAAAAGACGAGGGCAATTGTCCAGCAGTTCCCTTTCAAATTTAAGCATATATTGGCGAATGTACAACTTAGGGGATTCCCCATACCTCACACCCTCTATTTGCAATAAACCTGTCCATTAAATGAAAGCAGTGTCCCGCACTGCTAATTCTAACAATTTCCTAAAATCATCACGTTTAAAGCCACTATATGTAGTATCGTCTTTGTAAAAATAGTATCTAAAATAAAGCTGATGGTTTCCCTCCACAGGTATATTAGTGAAAAGTGCTTCAACGTCGAAGCTTGCCATGGTTAGGTCAGAGTCCTGGCATAAAATACTGTTCTTAAAATCAAGAGAGTTAGTTAGATTATATTCATTTTTAAAATGATTCTCTAATAGAGGTGTCAAGAATTTAGCTATTTTGTAACCTGGTGTAGTATAGGATGAAAGGATGGGTCTCATAGGGATACCCTCCTTGTGTATTTTTTGGTAGGCCATACATAACACCCAATAAAGAAACCTGTTACATAAAGATTTTCGTAAGTTGTTTGATCTATCGTTTTATTATCTTTCACGTTTTCAAGAACCGGTTTAATTATGTCCTCGTTTTTAAAAATTAGTTTGTAGTCAATGTCACCCATGTTTCTAAACTTGGTAGCGTCTTTCGAATTGTTTTCCATTTTTTGTGAATATACTCTGTTTATTCATTATGACGGTTCCTTGCCTTTATCGGTTTAGAAAAATTAGATTGCCGTTTTCCTTTAGTTTCTTAAGGATACCAAGGTCACGTTATTAAAAAATGGTGCCCATCTTGGTTTTAGTTTGTTAAAATTGATATGGGCAAATGTGGACAGGTCGTTTTGAAACTTCGAAAGGTCAGTATTCAGAGCTAAGTTTTTTTAATTTTTGAAAACCAAATTTCAAATGGTTAGAAAAATATTCATAATATGAAGGTGGTGTAAACCGGCAAACAAAAATCCAGGCCTAATGATAAAATGAAATTCCTCTCTCTTGGTTAAATTGTAATCAGGATAGGTTAAATACTACCTTATTCCTCCTTCATTGAATTTAGGTGTAATGATGCCTAGTTTCTGAAGCTTGTTATTATGCTGTGTTTTTTTTTTATTTCATCAATGTAGTAGTTAAGGTGTTTAGTCAGTAAGCAATTGAATATAATCAAATCAATAAGTGTAAAGTTTCTAAACAATTTTCATTGTGCAAAGGTTGAATGGCATTTTCATGTTTCTTAATTAGCTTTTCTTTTTGTTTTCACAAATCTCCAAGTTTAACAAAGTAGTTGTGGAATCAGAATAAAACCTGGTATTATACAAAGATTGTCTATACAATTTGAACTTCACAAAATTCGGCACAACATGGTTAAGGCTACAGTAACTGTAGAACTCTAGGTCAAGCTTGGCCTTGGACAACTTTTTCAATGTGTTTTCAAATTTTGCGACATTTCTGCAGCAAATATCTGTTGTATCTTTTCACTATTAGGTCCCGAAAATGTACTAATCCTCTCGATCTAAGTCGCACCAGAAAGAGCAGGGCAAACATCCAGGAAAACATCGTGGATCTGAAGGGATAGGCTACTCAGTTCCAAGAACACGGCAGCCACAGACTCCACTACGTATCTTCCTCAAAGAAAAATCCACATAAAATATGATGGCCAATTGAAACAGGCGAGGGTTTACACATCGTAGATCCTCATGTTCACAATAAGATATTCTTCATCACTGGTGGGCTAATCCTCGATGAAATAGGTACGGAGATAGATTATAACAACTTTAAGGTCATTATGACGTCACCATATGAACACCACCTCCTCGTTCTTGAAAGTTTTGGCAATTAAGAAACCTGGTACCTTACTTACTTAACAACCATACTACCTCAGTAACCTTTGTATATAGCATAAAGACACGTCACTTTGTTCTTTGCCTCTTCTTGACTTTTTTCCACCGTCCTGACACGGAACAGCGGGACTCTGCTTGAGCAAGGTATTTTCCTCATTTTTATATTTTTATATTTATATACATATATTCTGTTTAACGTTTTTTATTCGTAATTTTACTTACAAATATTTTAATTTTTTATGATTTTACATTTCCTTTTCTTGAATATGTTATGTATTGATGTAATACTCATTATTTGAGATTTTTTTAATTTGTAATTTTACTTAGAAATACTTTAATTTATAATAATTTTACGTTAACATTCCTAATTGTTTGGTAATGGTGTAATATTTATTTCTTGCCTTTAGCCTGAAGATGGGACTTGTCTCGAAACGTCGCTAGCAATAAAGAATCATGTAATGTGCCATGTCCTTCCGTATCCCCGTACCTATTTCATCGAGGATTAGCCCACCAGTGATGAAGAATATATATATATATATAATATAGATATAGATATATATATATAATATATATATATATATATATATATATATATATAGTATATATATATATATATATATATATATATATATATATATATATATATATATATATATATATATATAGATATATATATATATATATATATATATATATATATATATATATATATATATATATATATATATATATATATATAGATATATATATATATATATATATATATATATATATATATATATATATATATATATATATATATATATATATATATATATATATATATAGATATATATATATATATATATACTATATATATATATATATATATATATATATATATATATATATATATATATATATATATATATATATATATTGTGTGTGTGCGTGTGTGTGTATTTTCACTTCTATTTTTTAATCTATGAAACTTTCATCCTTCTTCTAGGCTAAAATTATTCAGATCTTCCAAACTGAAATTTCTCTTCATCAAGTACGATTTCCGTCTTCTCCCGAGGAATCTCGCATTTTATTTTAGCATCAGGCACTTTAGATAACTTCGGAAAAGTAAACTTCTATTTTCCCTTTGCTTTGATGTCCTCGCTTGTTTCCGCCGATTAGGACAAGGAATGCTATCAACAATGGTATTCTGTTCCGGTCTGCAACTTTTTCGAGACACACCATCAACTACGACCTTCATTCCGGCAGTGTTTTCAAGAAGCGACATTGAAGCTCTTGTGAAGCGTTGCCCGTCCCTGTTGTATCGTGAGGTTACCGCACATTCTTGTCACCCTAATTGCTTCTCAGAGATCCGAGGTCTTCTGGCCTGGAATAAGATTTTTTGATGACTCATACATTTTTCATGGCAGCATTTTACTACAACTTTTCATAAGGTTTAAAAGGATGTAAAATAATTATACCACCAGTCTTGAATCAGACTAATTTCTGTGTATGCGAAGTAGGCATTACTTACGGTTCATTGCAGTGTTTCCGTTCGGTCCTAGCTTCAACCCCGCTCATGTTCTCTTTTCTTCCATCGTTGCTATTCAACCTCTCTAACATTTGCTTCATAGTGCAACTAAGCGGTTTTCCTCCTGTTACACCTTTCAAACCTTTCTACTCGCATTTTCCGTTTCAACGCTGAATGACCCCACAGGTCCCAGCGCTTGAACTTTGGCCTAGGATTCTGTATTCCATTCTTGGGGGAATACCAAAACAAGAAGGGATAAATGTTTCAGAATTAGCTCCAAAATAAGCTGTAATACGTTAGTCCTTTCTTTTACGAAGCAGAAAAGGCAGGAGATGAAAGACTTCAAAGGTCGACAGAATAAAAGGTGAAAACCGTCAAAGAGGCTACCGCCATAATCGACCAGCTATGTTTACATAATTCTACTGGTCAATCAACAGGGGCACAGTGAGTTTTCACATACGATTCCCACTCTTAGGTGGATTCGTAGTACCTCTCTGATAACCTCTTCTCACATTTTCTCATTTTTATCCTTCTCTTGCCAAACTTTGGAACTACCATCCTTGAGAGTCAGGTTCGTCGACTCTTGGTATAAGCCCTGCCCTTCTTTGTTCTGTTTTTCCCTCGTGTTTGTATCTTTTTCTTGGGGCTGGGTGGCATGGGCTAGTAAAGGACATGAGGTCGCTTGTCCTATGTGCCGTATATATACATGTGTGAGTTACGGAAAAACAAGTAAAAAATGAGCTGAAATTTCGTTGGCATAATCGAGTTTTCTGTATAGAGTATAATGCTGTATTAAACTCCCAGTCATGGCCCAAGAAACTCTCAGCCGGCAGTCGTGGCCTATATTGTTACACTGCCAGACGCACGATCATGATTAAATTTGATTTAAATAAGATAAAAGGCTAGAAAGTTGCAACTTGGTATGTTTGACGATTTGAGGGTGGATGATCAACATACCAGCATGCAGCCCTCTAGTCTCAGTAGTTTTTAGGATCTGAGGACGGACAGAAAAGTGCGGACGGACAGACAAATAGCTATGTAAATAGTTTTCCTTTACAGGAAACTAAAAATGAATCACTGAGGATAGAGCCTGGCTAGTCTCGCCTTGATTTTCTAAGGTCATCTTCAGTATAAATATTAAAGTGCTGTTATAAATGAACGCACTGACGGTTGGATAAAATGTTCTGGCCCGACAAGTAGAGGAAAAGAGGCTGGAGCAGTAAACTCATTAGTGTGTTAGGATGAATATTTGAAATTAACTAAAAGAATACTGGTTCATATCTCCAATGCCAAAATCAACGAGTACACACCGATGAAATCTTCTTTCCTACCGTTATCCCACATCAAGGGGTCGGTTGGCTGATGCACCTTCTCCACTGCCTTCCATCAAATGCATCATCCTCCACCAACATCAGGCATGGTTTATTGTTTGGCAAAGGGTTTTTACGACCGCATGCCCTTCCGACATCAACCACAGTTATTGGCAGTGGGTCTCGCCTTTTACTAAAGTAAAAGACTACAAGGATGCAGTTTCCACAGTTATTGGCAGTGGGCCTAGCCTTTTACTAAAGTAAGGCTGCAAGGCAGCAGTTTCCACAGTTATTAGCGGTCGGCCTAGCCTTTTACTAAATTAAGACTGCAAGGAAACAGTTTCCACAGTTATTGGCTGTGGACCTAGCCTTTTACTAAAGTAAGGCTGCAGGGCAGCAGTTTCCACAGTTCTTGGCAGTGGGCCGAGTCTTTTAATAAAGCAAGACTGCAAGGCAGCAGCTGTCCTTTTAGTTGCCTTTTACGAGAGGCAAAATCTACGGTGGTTGTATTCTTACACCACTACCACAGGGTCATAGCAAACACCGGTGAAATGTCTTATCATATATTAGTGTGTTTTATTTTTAGCCCCAAGGGATATAATGTACCATTTTATATGCCCCTTTAAAAAACTGTGCGTAATTTCCTAAATTTTTGATTGGTCGTTTTTATTTCGAGTGGTAATTACTTGCAAGATTGCATATCTTATAGTTTTTGTTGTTTCAGAAAGATTTTATGTTTATGCTACTAATATTTTATTTATTTTGTTGTTGTAAAAAACTCAGTCATGGATTATGCTTTATTCATAAATAAGACTTAATTTAAATTGATTGAAACTTATTACATTGAAAAGGCTAGAATAAGGAAATGCCGAGAGGCAGTTAGTTAATCGCGGACTTGAAACGCAGCAAGATTCTTGGCTGCATACGTCATGTTCATCAGTCATGTTCATAAGTCATGTTCATCAGTCATGTTCATAAGTCATGTTCATCAGTCGCAACACCATCATTAAGATCCGCCAATCAAATGTCACGCTGGAGTCCCACTCACTTAAAAAATTAACAATGAAAATAAAACCCTCAAACATGTTATTGCGAATAATTAAAAAAGTAATTAACTGCCTGTTTTCAACAGTGGTTTGAAGAAGGAAATTATGATTATTGAACTATATCTATATATATACACATACACACACACACACACACACACATATATATATATATATATATATATATATATATATATATATATATATATATATATATATATACATACATATTATATATATATAGTTCTACGTTGGCCGAGTGCATTTCGCGCTCGGCTACCGGTCTGGTGGTCCAAAGTTCAATTCTCGCCCGGTCAACGCGGAACCAGAGGAATTTATTTCTGGTGATAGAAATTCATTTCTCGATACATTGTGGTTCGGATCCCGCAATAAGTTGTAGGTCTCGTTGCTAAGTAAGCAATTGACTTCCTAGTCAATGTAAAAATATATAATTCTTCGGGCCAGCCCAAGGAGAGCTTATTAATCAGCTCAGTGGTCTAGTAAAAGAAGATATACTTAACTTTACATATATATTATATATATATATATATATATATGTATATATATATATTAATATATATATATATATATATATATATATATATATATATATATATATATATATATATATGTGATAGGGATTATAATTAATGATATATTTAATAGCATAATGTGATACTCTGTGACCTTTTTGGAATGCATAGAGAACAGAGCCAAAGCAATGACCCGAGAAAAGCTGATAAATGATTTCTGGGTGGCATAGTTAGGTGAGTCAATGTTCGTCCTGTAGTTATGTGAGTTCATGGGGTCTTTTCAAAGTGCCTTTGGTAAACTGGTTGTAGCCAGTAACAAGGGGCGTTGTCGAAGTGTGCATTCATATGTAGTGCGCGCCTCTTCCTTTGATAATGGTATCACTAGCCAAGTCTATGGGAAGACTTGCACAAAGATTTGTGGGAGGAAGGCAAACAGCCACGATGGCGGATGCCAAAAGTGTTTTTTTGAACAGTGAGTGAGATTCTCCGGCTGTAATGGGTGAGTGTTGAATTACTTTAGCCAAAAGGAATGGCTTGGTACACATTATAAGAATGTTCAATCTTTAACTTTGTCTTTAAACTTATGTGTGCTAACAAGTATGTTTCTCGTGTCTTTGAAACAGACGGATTCTGTTTAGACATTTTAATGTTGGGGGGTTAACTGAGTTTAAGTTTAGTCAGTGAGACTTGAATTATTATCTTTCCATTGTTGAAATAAACAGTTATTTTTTATAACTTTGACTCTCCATTTTGAAATACCTGTTAGAATGGAGAGAAAGAGGTGGAGAGAGAGAGAGATTGCGAGAAAGAGAGGGAAGTCGCGAGCCGTTTGGTCGCGAGATTAATATCCCGTTAACATATATATATATTATTATAATATATATATATTATATTAATATATATATATATATATATATATATATATATATATATATATATATATATGTATATATATTATATAGATATATATATATATATTATATATATATATATATATATTGTGCTATGTATGTTATTGCATGAACCGTATCTTAAAATTATGATAATGTAATCTTAAATTATGATAATGTGATAAAAAATTTTTACCATACTTGTTATATTCCCATCATATGCATTATATGTCGAAATTTTATATCATATCATTTTATTTTTATTTCATGTCTGAAATATCCCATAAAATAGAAATATCCATATTCTTCATTTGGTGACAGTATTCCTCCCTCACGAAATGTGCCAGGATTTTTACCGCTCCTCTAAAGTGAGACTGACGTTTTCGCCATGAAGTTAAGACTAGAATGACGAGGAAAATGTTTTGAAAAAGATCCTTAATGTATTCCTCAGGGGAAGTTTCCCTTGCACTTTGTTCTTATGAGATGGAGAAGCGGTTTAGAAGAATGACAGCAAATTTTTGCATAATGAAGATTGTGAACTCTCCTCAGAGGTTTTAAATCTCTTACGGACAAGCAAATATTGCTTGGTTAGTCTAATGAGACTAAACTGCACTGCACTTCCATTTCTGGTGTATGTTCAACAGGATGTTTAAACATTCCTGCGAATAAGGTAATGTGAGAATAGAACAGACGGATATAAATTTGGGGCTCTTAAGCTTCAAATTAATTTACCACTTACAGACTTCATTGTTTCTAGGCCGAATGTTATTATTTGTCTGAAAATTGCCGATATTATTATTATTATTATTATTATTATTATTATTATTATTATTATTATTATTATTATTATTATTATTATTATTATTTCATGTGGAGCCACTGGAAAATAAGGCCGGTTGGGTAAGGGCCAATGAGAAATAGGGTCTGGTAAGTGCTCAGAATGTTGGCCTCTGATTGGTTGAGTTCGTGAGCCAATGCAAAATAGGGTCTGTTTAGTATTCAGAATGCTTTATTATTATTATTATTATTATTATTCTTTTGGTCTATCGCAGTCCTCTACATTCGACTGGGTGTATTTATAGTGTTGGGGTTCCGGGTTGCATCCTGCCTCCTTATGAGTCCAATACTTTCCTTACTATGTGAGCTGTTTCTAGAATCACACTCTTCTGCATGAGTCCTGGAGCTACTTCAGCCTCTAGTTTTTCCAGATTCCTTTTAAGGGATCTTGGGATAGTGCCTAGTGTTTCTATGATTATGGGTAACAATTTCCACTGGCATATTATTATATTATTATTATTATTATATTATTATTATTATTATTATTATTATTATTATTATTATTTTTATTATTATTATTATTATTATTATTATTATTATTATTACTTATTATTATTATTATTATTATTATTATTATTATTATTCATTATTATTATTATTATTATTATTATTATTATTATCCATGGTCAGCCGCGATCTCGCTGGCTCCAAGGATTGAAATATCAGGTCATAGACAAGACCAGTGACTTGGCTCAATTTGAGTGCTTTTGCGACGGGAGAACGAATCAGTGACTGTGTAAGACCAACGAAAAAGGGAAACAGCGAACAGAAAGTACTCGTTTTGAGTAATGGGAAAAACATAATAGATACCAAAGATATTGCTCAAAAGAAAAGGACACTATGCGTCCACTAAAATAAGTAGATATAAGAGAGATATTACAAGGGCTACTATACAACCCCGTGGCACTGTAGGCTACCTTAAACAATGCTACAAATACTAATTATTTCCACAACGATACGAGGGTGATAACTAAATTAGCTAGACTAATCCTAAAAGTTAACACTTGGAGTAAAACAGGATTCCTGCAGAACAGCTATGGAACACTCAAAATAACAGCGTTTAGATCTCTGATTTCGTACTTCGTTTTGTAACTATTTCTGTTTAAACCCCATTGAATGACACACAGGTATAGACAAAACAGCACTGCTGGTACAATGTGCAAAATATTCGGAGTTGTAGCGACTGAACACTAGGAATATTGCAAAGAACTTTACTGTTGAGGTGCAAGCGCAAAAGGGAGATTCATTAACACCTACGAGAATTTTAAGCATTGACGTCAAGAAAGCACAATTAGACTCGCTTGTTAAAAATATGACTATTACTGCAAAGGACATGGTTTCACGGGACTGGGAATCTGGGGAGGTTTTTAGGAGATATGAATAGGGATGGAAAATTAGGTTAACAAATGGAAGCTGGAATTACAGACACTGCCGTCAAAGGGGAGATCCTTCAAATTTCGAGGTATTGCTAGAAAGAGAACAATATTTCGACAGAAACGAGTGTCACAATAAACAACAATGGAAAGGGACGTTGCTGAGAAGAAGGAGAGAGGTTGA
Organism: Macrobrachium nipponense; assembly: GCF_015104395.2. Taxonomy (NCBI): domain Eukaryota; kingdom Metazoa; phylum Arthropoda; class Malacostraca; order Decapoda; family Palaemonidae; genus Macrobrachium; species Macrobrachium nipponense. The sequence goes on along the minus strand of NC_087209.1, from coordinate 90,276,597 downwards.
GAGTGGGCGGAAGTAGTAGGTGTGAAAAGGGTTCAAGTCTGGTCGAAATTAAATGGCCTGTGTCAGGGTCGAGGACTAGGCTGCTGGAGCAAGATGGTAATGAGTTACTGTGCCCCTAGGAAGTTTTAGACAATGGCGGTAGGAGAAGGTGGCCAGCAAGTCTGGGTGGATTGAAATGCTAATGACCGCTGGAGGTCATTAAAAGGGATTATGCGGAATTGGATAAGGAATTAGATAAAAGACTTATGGGACGGGTTTCCCTGGAAATTCATCTGATGGACTCGCTAATGGCTATGCAGATGTTCTCAAAGGGTGCGCCGCAGTGTTCCCTGTTGCTAGTCCGAGAATCTCATCGAAAATTTTCAGTGGTTTCATGTAGAGCTATTGTATTCACGGTGTCTTGACGGGAATTTCAAGCTTCGAAGGTATGTTAAGAGGAACGAAACTAGCTGAACTTATTTTGACACTAATCTGATTTACGATGACAATAAGGGTTGAAAAGTGAGACTCTGGGCGTTTATGACCTATTTGACAGAGAGACGAATTGAACTTATTGTTCCCTGGAACTCCTATCCTAAGGAAACAAATAGCTTTGGGCAAAACACCTGGATGTTCTATACTAAAAAACACTCCATATTTTTGCATGATTACTTTACATGTT
>NC_087209.1:90244751-90275436 GCF_015104395.2 Macrobrachium nipponense | reverse complement strand
CCCTACTATTTCATTCATGATGTGCATTATGAGCTCCAGCTCCGAGTCCTTACATATATGTGTATGTGTGTGTGCGTGCGTGTATATATACAAATGTAAATTTATATATATATATATATATATATATATATATATATATATATATATATATATATATATATATATATATACATGTATATATATATATATATATATATATATATATATATATATATATATATATATATATATACATACATATACATACATATATATATATATATATATATATATATATATATATATATATATATATATATATATATATATATATATATATATATATATGTGTGTGTGTGTGTGTGTGTGTGTGTGTGTGTGTCTGTCTGTCTGTGTAATATTACATGAATTACGCCGTCGGTGTTTGCTTTATTTGCAAAAGTAAAATTTTGATAAATAAACCCGTTTTCTCAGGAATGTTGGGTTTTACCCTCTATCGCCGCTGAATTAACCAGTACGCTTTGCCGAACCTTTATTGTTGTTCACAAACAGCGCTTTGTTAGGTGTAAAGACGATCAATCCCGCGCAAATCTTTCAGGATGACTTAATTCATGTGAAGTCTTTCAATGCCAACTGAGCATTGCTTCTTTATTCATGGGATTTCTTGATCGTGGTTTGTGTACCGTTACCGGCCTTTGTTACATTAGATTTATTTGGCGGTATGCCGTCGTAAAGTTCTTAAACTTTCGTTGTATAGATAATTTTTTTATTATATCAGGCAAAAAAAAAGGGAAACAAAGAAGAAAGGTACGTTTCATTTACACGTAGAGAATGAGTTTACCAAAGCATAATCCACTTATTTTGGGAAAAGGAAGCGCCGTTGTTACACAGTTAACATGCTATATGTAATAGGGTAGGGATATCACTCAGTTTAAGATTTAGACTAGTATTGCATAGGAATTGAATTCGCGATCTTGTAAGTCTCCTTTCTGAATATACCAGCTACAAGATAGACCTTCTTTGTGAAGTTCTTTTGCAAAATTAATATCAAGAAACGTAAGCTGATAATTATTTCCGAGTTCAACTAAGAGATAAATGTACATACATACATACATTACAAATGCTATGTAATGAACATTTAATGTTCAGTTTCCTAATACATTTGGATGTTATTTGCAACAAATCATATCGATAGTCCGAATAGGAAATGTAATATAAAACTTCTCATTTCAGTGCCAACTTCTGGGAGAGCAATGCATAATAATAAAGAAAGGTAAGAGTTTATCTCAGCTCATTCGTGCAAATAGCTGTCGAAATAAAATACATTTTTTAATGCTGAATCAGCCAAAGTATCACTCTGAGAATGTAACGGAAAACACTTTTGGCTTCTTGGTAGAGTTATACATAAATATACTGATCGCCATCACCAGCTCTCCTACCTAAAGACGTGCTTACACCGGTGCGCCTTGCGCCTTGTTGCCGTGCGGCTACGCATGCCTTTCTGCAGCAGTAGCTACGCACGTCCACGCATGCCATAGCCGCATGCCTCTGTGCGCATGCTTGTTTCTGTTCACACCGAGAGTGAAGCAGTCGTCAACATGTCTGCTCTCGACCAAGCAGTTGCTGCTGCCGCAGCTGGGGTTATTTTGAGACAAAGACGAAATCGAAGGAAAAGGCGAGAGTGCTGGGTCAATGAATATCTTGCAAGTCGGAGGGTATGTGTGAGTGTAGAAGAAGTTAGGATGGCAAGCAATGTGCTTTTCAAGAAACTTCTCACGTGTGTATCCAATTTGATTTGATTTTCAAATACTTACTCAGTTGATTGGGTCGTTGATTGCCATAGAAAATACAAACTATAGAGAAGCTATATCAGTGGCCACATGATTAGCTATCACGTTGCGATTCCTGGCTACCGGCGATAAACTATCCCAGCCTGATGTTCCAGTTCAAAGTATCTAAAGCAGCAATACGCAAAATAATTCGTGAAATCTCAAGCTTTGATGAAATCTCTGGAATCCTACGTAAAGGTGAGTTAGGAATAATTTTTAGCCGAGACGACAGTCACAGCTCTTACATTACTCCTGTTGTTGTCGTTGTTGTTGTTGTTGTTGTTCTTCTTCTTCTTCTTCTTCTCGATTTTGAAACACTCACTCTCAGTTACCAGGTGACTACTATTGGGGGAAGATAGGGGGATGGTAGGGGGTGTAGGTGGTGGCGGTTGTGGTGTTGGTGGTTGGTGATGGTGGTTGGTGATGGGAGCAATGGGTGATGGTGGTTGGTGATGGGAGCAATGGGTGATGGTGGTTGGTGATGGTGGTTGGTGATGGGAGCAATGGGTGATGGTGGTTGGTGATGGGAGCAATGGGTGATGGTGGTTGGTGATGGAGCAATGGGTGATGGTGGTTGGTGATGTGGTGGTTTGGTGATGGGAGCAATGGGTGATGGTGGTTGGTGATGGTGGTTGGTGATGGGAGCAATGGGTGATGGTGGTTGGTGATGGTGGTTGGTGATGGGAGCAATGGGTGATGGTGGTTGGTGAGGTGGGGAGAAAGACTAAAAGAGCTTTAAAAAGAAAAAAAAGCTCCTACCACCAACTAAATCAAAACAGCCCTAAACAACACAAAACAAAACAAAACAACCCTAAACTACATAAAACAAAACAACATAGAACAAAACAAACATACTGGGAATTTGGCAATGTATTTTCAAGGTCTTTACAATATATCATAATGGTTGTGCATTTTAAATTGAAAGTTTTTTAAACTTCAATAAGTGAAAGTATCTGAACACATCTTAAATGCTGGCAATAGAGCAAACACGTGTATACCAATTGGTGGCTGGCGTGCGACTAGTGACTGTTGCACGACTTGGGCCTACTTGCGTGTGTGCACATTGGTCCGTGGCACAGATTTTGAGGCATGCCTCCCCTTGCGCAGCAGCATGCCTCTGCTTATGTCCTCTCCATGAAATTAGGCAGCATGCCTCCTGTGGCGCAAGAAAAAGTTGCACCGGTGCAAACGCGCCTAAAAATGCAAACAGTTTTGTAGGCCAGTCAAATGGTGATTGAGAGGGGGCAAAAAATGACACTGCAGTTTGTTTTTTCGCCTTCATAATAGGGTACTTGATAACATTAATTTTGCACCTCTCTATCACCCCGGTCCCCGGTTTTGGCCACCATCTGGAAAAAAAATGCCAACCAAAAAACAGTTTTTTTTTGCAAATATCTCGCTCAATAATGATTTCACAGGCAAATGTACCTGAATACGAAATACACTACGTACAATTCTCTACAAATAATGGTCTATACTTTTTTTTTTTGTATATTGCATGGCTTTGATGCTACACGCACGAGAAGGTTCTTACTGTTTTATTTGTTTCTTCCAGAAGTGTCCTTCCTCCTTTATTCTGACTTAAGACAGACAGTGAATACTCACTGGCGGAGCTACGACTCTTACACCTAACCGCCCACCCAAAGTGCATAGTTTTTTTTATAATTATCTGAGCTTATCTTTATTCTGCTTAATGGGTTACACCTTATGGCACTAAGCCGATTTATTCCATTTCATCCATTGGGTCATCACAGTCCTTCTCGTGTATGTTTACATCAGAGTTGGTACAAGATAACCCTTTACATGATACAACTGCAAGTGGCTGTCATACATCCGTTGAGACATTTGCATGATGGTATTGTTTAATTAAAAGATCTAGAGAAGCAGGGTCTTTATCTGTGCTGATTGGGGCTAGTTCATTCCCAGTCATATTCCAGCCGAATATGCTGGTTGGCAAGTCCAAATTCTAACCATTTCTGAACTAGCAGATTAGTACGCAGAGTGAAATCGAGCAGCGACGTCTGTGAGACGCAGGGAGGCCAAGGGGAATGTACTCTTACTCAGTGATTTGGCAAAACTTTAATATCTTGAGTCGCCAAGGGATTCACATTCTTTGTTCCCATACAGCTGAGAATGAAAGATTTTCCTGCTGCAATAATCTCTGGAATTGAGCGAACTCCAACTTCATAAGCATTAGGAGGATTAGTTCTTTCATCTCATGTTAATCATGTACTTACTGACAATGCCATAAAAAATGTGGAAATGGTGAGTGTGAGAAAACCATTCCCACAAAGTGCTGAAGATCTTGAGCGTTTTGAAATGCGCGATTTTCTGGCTTCTACATGCTGCTCTGATGTTACTGTAACAACATCATAATATTCTCCGATCTTCTCTGTGTTCTTCAAAAGGGTAGGCATTCCAATCACACATGTAGTAAGCATTGATCAGAATCTGTCTGTCGTGTTTCAGTCCACCACCAGAACTCTTCATGGATCTCATCAGTCTGTTCAATGGTCATGTCGGACCAGACCCCAGACCAAAAACTTTTCCGACCTTCTTATCGTAAAATAACCTCTTCGCACATAATCCTCATATTCTTGGGGGTGATGCACTATTTGATATAAAAAATGTCTTGCAGGTACAGATGAGCAGATTTTTACATACAGAAAGTGACCATTAGCATGGATACACGAACGTTTTAGTTGTCTTGGCACAAGGTTATTTCAGGCTCATTGCATGAAAAGAGTAACAAAAACAAAATCAAGGCCATTCTTCGCATTAGAGAGAGAGAGAGAGTAGAGAGAGAGAGAAAGATAGTGTTTCCTAAACATAATACTCTGCCTTTATGATTCCAACTGCTCTAAATGACATGAAATTACGAAACCAAATATATGCTTAAAAACAAATATGCTATAACAGAGTTACTTAAAAGTATATACTGTATGAAATGTAATTGAAAGCTCCGGCGCATGAAACGATGGGTCTGAATGGAAGATTGTCTTTATGAGTTTTTGGCACTTTTTCTCCCAGTCACATCAAACATTAGGAAGATTTTTGTCACAAATTCAGAGAAGCACATATACATTTCACAACATAAAACTTTTAAGCCTCACCTGGAGACGATTAAGAGAGTAATAACCCACACCCTTGGGAAATCCACCCTTTTGCATTTACCCTACACAAATACCTTAGCCAAATCCCTGATTAACGTCCAACAAAAGACATCTCCCAAAGACTCTTGGGTATATGAGATCCCATGCCAGGACTGTGACCAATCTTACATCGATTTACAGGTAAATCACTTCCCCAGAGACTAATCACACAAACGGTCAGTTAGGTATGGACACAGAACTCGGCTTATTTTCAACCATATAAATGAACATAACCGTAGAATAAACTGGAAATTATCACGTGTTAATTATAGCAGCAACTGCCGGTACAAGACTCAAATGATGGAATCGGGCCTTAATAAAAGAGAAGCAGGTAATGAACATCTCAAAAGGGGCGTGGATCTCAGATGTCGTCGACGAAGTGTTCATTCAACCAACGCTTAAGAAGATTAAAGGAAGATTATCAGCGGGGGTGACCTAAATTGGCTTACTTGTGGACGGATCTCTTGGTATAAATACCACCTTTTCTGTAAACTTTTCTCATTCATATACCTGAAGAGAGAGACAGCAGTCTCTGAAATATAGTACTTTTCTCTCTACATTTTGGTGTTTTTATGGGCTCCTTTTATTAGATGGAATTCTGTTGTTACAGAACATTTTTACCAGTCATTGTCAGCCCATAATGGAATTCAAACCGCCTTTTTCCACGATTCTTCACTCACTTCCAGAAGTCAAGCCAGTTTTCCGCAAGTTTGAGAAAGAACTGAACAGACTACACCGGCTGAAAAACCAAAAACACTTTTTGGAAGAATGCCTCAAAGAACAAGTACTTCCAAATATGTACGGATTCGGGAGATGGACTCTGCAATCAAACCCCTTCCCTCTATCACACAAGATTTTTTCCTGGAAGAAAGAATCACCAGTACGAGAAACGACATCTTCGTGCTACGCAGAGTGATATATGGAACTCAATCTAATCTTCGCCTCCTCACTACGGACCACATATACAGGTATCTGATTTCATTCTGTTCCGACATTGCTGCCTATAATAGCGTGACTCATTCCAACAGACTTTTACGCAAGTTAAATAACCTAATAGATAATAGCGCATGGAATAATCTTGAACAACAAGACAAAGTTTTAAACTTATCCAACAACCCCCTTACTGTAAATCAACATTTAGTTTTATATTTAGGCTTATCCTTTGCCCTTATGCCAGACCGCAAAAACAACCTAGACTTCATAGTGGCTTTTGATAAATTCATATCTGTCAAAAACTACAGCCGTGAAGAGATATGTTTAAAAGGAGTGTTACTAAATGCTTTAACTGACCTTCATAAGAAATATCCTGTTCCCCGCAGATTCATGATAGCCATCCACTCGCTAAAAAAGTTAGATGTTATAATAAGTAGATCCGACAAAGACGGCAAAATTGTAATAATGGACAAAGACTTCTACCTCGACAAAATCAACCAGCTCCTTGGCGACACAAATACTTACGAAAAACTGACGAAAAATCCCCTCCAGAGCGTTTCCACAGAATTTTTTCGGAAAGTAAGATTAATTGGCCAAGACAAAAAGAGTATTGAACTATTAGAGAAATTTAAAGTAATTAATCTTGAATTACCCTACTTTTATGGCCTTCCCAAAACTAAATAAGACAATCTTCCATTCAGACCCATCGTTTCATGCGCCGGAGCTTTCAATTACAAAATTTCTAAATGGTTAGCTGGCCTCCTTTCTCCTTTTTTAGGCACTTTTTCTCCCAGTCACATCAAACATTCGGAAGATTTTTATCACAAATTCAGAGAAACACATATACCAATTCACAACATAAAACTTTTAAGCCTTGACGTAGACTCCCTATTCACAAAAGTACCAGTACAGGGCGTTCTTCAGTTTTTAAGGGAAAAATTATCCCCATATTCAGATCATTTCCCATTGGCGCTTGACAAAATAATAAAGTTAGTTGAATTATGTGCATCTAATAACGTATTTTCATTCGGGGAATCATTCTACAAGCAAAAATTCGGGTGTAGTATGGGTAGTCCTTTAAGTCCTGTTTTAGCCAATCTGTACATGGAATACTTTGAAACTACAGTAATAAATGCAATAAAACCCAAAAACATGCTGTGGATGAGATACGTGGATGACATCCTAACCATTTTGGGATAATAAGTGGGGTAATTTTAATGAATCCTCTCAAAATTAAACGCATTAGTGCCCAGCATCAAATTTAAAGTTGAATGGGAAACAGACAACAAAATTCCTTTTCTTGATGTTTTAATAATCAGAGACACGACAGAATACAAATTTACCATATACAGAAAACCAACATTCTCACTTTCATATATTCACTACTTTAGCTATCACGACATTACTATCAAGATAGGTGTAGCTAGCAACCTATTCTTAATCGCCTTACGAATTTATTCCCCAGATTTCCTGGAAAAAGAATTTGAACTAATTCGCAAGCAACTTTCATCTTTAAAATATCCTGACCATATAATTGAGAAAGCAATTCAAAAAGCAAATGTAATTTTCTACCGACCCCCTAAAGACAAGACCAGAGACACACCCAACAATAAAATAAAAATTCCTCACCTGGAGACGATTAAGAGAGTAACCCACACCCTTGGGAAATCCCAACCCTTTTGCATTTACCTACCCAATACCTTAGCCAAATCCCTGATTAACGTCCAACAAAAGACATCTCCCAAAGACTCTTGGGTATATGAGATCCCATGCCAGGACTGTGACCAATCTTACATCGGATTTACAGGTAAATCACTTCCCCAGAGATTAATACAACACAAACGGTCAGTTAGGTATGGACAACAGAACTCTGCTATTTTCAACCATATAAATGAACATAACCATAGAATAAACTGGAATTTGTCATGTGTAATTTATAGCAGCAACTGCCGGTACAAGAGTCAAATGATGGAATCGGCCTTAATAAAAGAGAAGCAGGTAATGAACATCTCAAAAGGGGCGTGGATCTCAGATGTCGTCGACCAAGTGTTCATTCGTTCAACCAATGCTTAAGAAGATTAAAGGAAGATTATCAGCGGGGGTGACCTAGATTGGCTTACTTGTGGACGGATCTCTTGGTATAAATACCACCTTTTCTGTAAACTTTTCTCATTCATATACCTGAAGAGAGAGACAGCAGTCTCTGAAATATAGTACTTTTCTCTCTACATTTTGGTGTTTTTATGGGCTCCTTTTTTTGGATTGGATATATATATAACTATATATAAGTATATATTATATATATCATATAATTATATATATATATATATATATATATATATTATATATATATAATATAGTAGATATATATTATAATATATCCATAAAACCAAGACAAAGGAGCCCATAAAAACCCCAAAAAAAACAAAAAAACTTTTGGTGTTTTTATGGGCTTCCTTTTATTGGATATATATATATATATATATATCTATATATATATATAATATCTATATAATATATTATAATATATATGTATATATTTTTATTTATATTATAATATATAATATTATATATATATATATATATATATATAATAATATATAAGAATATATATATATATATATATATATATATTAATATATATATATATATATATATATATATTATCCAATAAAAGGAGCCCATAAAAACCCCACAAATGTAGAAGAAAAAGGTATATAATATACCATATATATTAATATATATATATATATATATAATATATATATATATATTATTATATATATATATATATATATATAATATATATATATATATATATATATATATATTAACAACAGAGGAATATATAAAATGAAATCTTGGTGGTCCTATCATACAGTGGTAATCTCGAAGTTATTCCCATTTTCTTAATGTTTGAGAATAGAATAAAAATAGAATAAAAAAAAAGCAGTAATACAGAACTCTCTCGAAAACATTAGAGAGTGTATATCAAAGCGCATGCAAGCAATGTGACAATTTTTATATTGAAAAGAGTATCACGAAATAAGATGTATAAAATATTCAAGGGACAACAACACAATTTTTGTAAATATTAGTAGAAGCAACCATACCATTAATTGAGCAGGTGCTTAAAAGATAGACTATCCTACTAGAACAGGAAAAAAATCTGACTGAATCAGGTTGAATGAAAGAAGCGTTTGTAATAATAAGAACATTAACCAAGGGCTGTACAAGTTTAAAGAAGCCTATTAACTGAGATTAGCAGAAAAAAGGTGTGATAACGTCTACGTAAAAAAAAACTGCTAATGAGGCACCGACTTCAGTCAAAAGTGAAGCAGCAACTTTTTTTTGTTAGATGTGAATAATTTTTTCAGGCTTTGCTATGCTGAACTGTATGGTGGACGAGCCTGTCAATTTCTGCCTTTATGATATAGAGTTAAAAATAGAATTTAGGCCACAGGCCAAGACTGGGACTTATGAGGTCAATTAGCTCTGAAATGGATATTGACAGTCAAAGGTTTGATAGGTGTAACAGGAGGAAAACCTTCCAGTTGCGCTATGAATCAAGTATTAGGAGATAGAGCAAAGTAAGATGAAGAAAGTGCATATGAAAGGAGGTACAGTAAAATGAACGAAAGAGGTTGCAGCTAGGGGCAGAAGGCACACTGCATAGAACCTCAAGAAATTCCTACAGTGCACCGCATGAGGTCCACTGTTGGCACTACCCCCCCAGGGGTTCTATCACTACGTATGTATCAGTTGTCGTGAAGATTTCTTAAAAGCTAAAGACAAAAGTAGTCTGTTTTCTTCATCCTTTCACTTGGATCTTTGTGGGTGGGGTAATGGCCTGTGAGCAACTCCAAGGCATTACCGCACACGCAGTGATGTAATTCACCATTGCTTATTCTGGCCCGTGTTTAATCTTTGTTGCATTCTCCAAGTGGGTTGATAATCTTCCAGCTGGAATCTTGGCAAATGGTTCAGTGAGTAGGATGTCATGACAGTAATAATGGCGATTTTCTCTTGTGTCAGGAGCTGGCAAGAGTCCAGGAACTACTGTAAAGGTCTTAGGTAAATGTTTCCTTAATTACAGGAGACCCATATCGAGTCCTTGGGGTGGGGATTAGTGAGAGAAGGCTTTTCCTTGTAAGGGGTTGACGTTTTTCAGTTGTTTTTAACTTGTGTCTGGACATTTCGCCTACTCCAGATTAACTCTAACGAATGGACCCTTTTATTGCTACAAATTTTATTAACAAACGAGGACAACTGTATAAATTCAGTCACATTGTTAGGAATTTAAGTTTTTTTTTTTTTTTGTTACCCGCAATGCTGAGTAAATTTTTTTTTTACACCGAAATAAAAGTAAATCAAGTGATCAAACATTTTTACTCATTCGAACAGTGCTGCGTATATTCAATTTTTTTTTTATAACTAAACAAAACCGAACTAGGGACTAGGACTGTTTGATGAATTATGGTTTTGAAAAAAAAAAATTACGACCGGTTTGATTTTAAATGCGAATTTGTCTTGTGAACAGTAATTAACTGGAGTAATTATCATTAAATATTTATGATGATTTATTTTTTTATTTTTGTAAGAACGCGTAGAGTATGACTGATTCTTTGTGTCACTGATCAACTCTTACCCTCGTAGCTTCAGTTAATTAAAATTATTATAATATCTGGTTATGAGGAAATACAAAGAATAAAAGAGAGAAAAGAGTAATAAATGAAGAAAGGATAACGACCTTCTGATTTTTAGGTATCCTTTAACTTGAAGAATAAAATTGTTTTGCCCCTTTGGAGTCTGGCATATCAATCAATGATTTTAGGTAGAAAAATATCAAGCAGTGGACAACCAAATGAAAGGAGAGCTGCATCTGGAAAATCTCATTTTGATTGCCTTATCTGCTGTTCCAAGAAAAGGTAAAAAGTTTGTTTTCTCTTAATATTTACTTTTTTCATATAAACATTATACTCCTCCACCCCCGACCCCCAAAACCCCCAGCAAATTTTACTCAGCCTCAAACGTGCGGAATTAATGGTGAGATATCTTTCACTAGACCATTACTCCGAGAGCAATGTGGAAAAATAATGGAGAGAATATATTACGAAGAAATAATATGTGCTTCGAAATTCATGATGTATCTTGGTAGATGGTCCTTTGAACGTTTCACAATCCAAGCAGTTTCCTTGACACACGAACTGTGAGTTTAAAAAAAGAATATGTATTTTTTCTTCTCCATCCCAAATTAATTTGTACTTTTTCCCGTTATTGGAAATTTTTTCCAGATATTAACCTATTAATAGGGGTTTTGAATGACTGGAAACGAGAAACATTCTCATAAACAATGTGCCAGTTAAGGAGGAAAGGCTGACTCTACTACCTTAAAGGAGAGTAGGAACAGCGAAGGTTTGCAACGTCTTCAACGTTTCCAAGAATAATCATTGACAGTCAGTTAACGTGAGCGCATTTATTGTTTTTGGGAAATTAAGAAAGAAGAGGTCTAGTGGCTCTTCGGCCACTTACAGTTATTACAAGGTCATGGAATTGTCCATGATCATGCGTGGGTATACAAATCGCAATCTGTGACTGATGTCTGCCAGTTTCCTTGAAAAATGTTATACGACTAAAGGTTAGCGGTTTCAATATTATTCCACTCGACGTTCCTGAACGTAAAAAAAAAAAATAAATACAAAAATAAATACAAAAAAAACTTGCTTGATGGAATTTTCCTCTTGTAGTTGGTAATAACCCAATGTGTGTATGTGTTTTTTTGTCTTTACTTCGGTTAAAAAGAATCCCAAAGTGTTGCTTTTTGGCAATAGCAACCATTTCATCATTTATTTCAGTTCGTCGTTGGACGAGTGGGTTATGTGCTCGCCTAGCGATTCGGTAGTCGTGATTTCGATTCTCCGCTCTGCCAACGTGGAATCTGAGGAATTTGTTTCTGGTAATTAGAAATTCATTTTTCTATATAATGTGGTTCGGATCCCACAATAAGCCTTAAGTTTGCTTTGTAACCAATTTTTCTGGCCACGTTAAAATATCTAATCCTTCGGACCATCCCTAGAGTTGGTAAACTAAAATATACTTAACTTATTTCAGTTCCAAATTGACGCAGAGCCAATCGAGAGTAATTTTACTGCCTTCCTTCTGCTGCGAAAAAGGCTATTGCTCTAATGACAGTGATTTATTTATTCTTTTAACTAGATTGGATGGTGCCTTGGGAGTCGGTGTGCATTTTCATATCCCTTTGTTTGTACTAGGATCTAGATTCTAGAAATTCCACAATAGAAATCAATTCTGAGTGGGGTGTGGCGGCTTTGTCAGACAGTCTAGATTTGTTTGGCAGAGTTCGAAAATATTGCTGGTGTTGTTGCTACACTGGGATCAACAACAATTAAGTAAATATTCGGTGGTGCAGTGTTATTAATTGTGTCTTGTGCTGCTTGAGAGTGGGCTGTGGAATTTACAGAGAAGAGTACTAGTTCCCAAGGAGCTGGCTCTGCACATACCTCAAAGGGGGATATCTCTCCAGATGGAGCAGCATTCTTTTGCATGTCAGTGCTCCCTAGGGCTGCAAAGAGGCTTCCAGCGTAGGTTTTGGGTGAATTCTTTTCGTCCAGGTTAATGCAGCAACAGCTTTACGAGTATGTAATTCACTGGATCAGTTAACGTCTACAGAGAAGGCTAATCTGCTTTACATTAAATTTCATGCACAGTGAACAACGTGCTTACCATCCATCTTCACTAAACTTTCGTCTTCCATTCTCTCCTCGTGGCCAGACTACCTCAACTTTTAACAGTTTAATTCTTTGACAGGTACTACCTTTTCAACATGTCTTCCTCAAAGTTTTTTATTGTATGCAATTAGCTCATCTTAATACTCTCCACCTTGTTTACTTTTCATTCTTTTTAATATTCACAATTTGGTTTCCATAGAAAAATATGGTTGAACGATTCTTTTCTTTCCACGGCGTACATTCCTTTTCGCCCTCAAATGTTTGCAGAGATTCTTGAGCCTTCTGTGTTGTTTCCATTCTGTGATTACTTTCCATTTCCACTGCTAAATCCGTCACCTGCAGATACCATTATGAAGCAACCTCTTCATCGTTCTTCAACCGTCTGCACCCACAGACACTGCTTGGTATTTCTGAATTCCAGTTACCCACACGACCTTATTATTCCTGACGCCCATTTGACACTCTTCCAACTTATAGACACTTTCAGATTCAAATAAAAGTTATTATTTTCTGCTGATTCTTGACACAATTACAGTCTTATCAAACATATTATTCTCAACGAACATAGACGGCAATGAACTCCATTCTCAACCGAAAGTTTTATTTTATATACATTTGTTTTCAGCACGCCCCAGTTTGTCACTTTTAGATTTCCGGCATATATTATTGGGAACTTTAAGAGGCTGAGCATACCTAAGCACTTTTAACTTCGAATGTTTACCACAACTTTGTTTTATCCATATAATCTGCCTGGGTTTACATAATAATTGGGATTCTTCTACGTTGATAATTTGGTCTTTGACAAGAAAATGTTCTCGATCATTTTCATGTAATCTTGTTTGTTGGCTGCTCCCAGGTGGACCTGAATCTTCCAACTAAAGAAACCTATAATTTTCTTATTGTATAGTTTAATCCATTTAGATAAGTTTTATGGTGCTTGTTTCATGAGACATCGTCAGCGACAACAACTAAAAGAGCGGCAATAATAATAGTGATAATGTTTTCTGGTAACAATCTTAATTGTACAAATTCATTCATCTCATAAATTTTCTTTCCATTTATTTTCATTTTGCTTTGCTCCCAGAAAATTCCGTGTTTCAACTCTTCCCTTCAGTTCAGTGAACTCCGTTAGAACTTCTGAGAATCAACAATAATAAATTTTGAGTAAAAATAATAAAAAACTTTAGATGTGCAAAAGATAACGAATATAATCATTTGTTGCCCTTAGAATAGGGCTAAATACAGATGAAGAAGTAGTTCCCTCTCACATAAGTCAACACCAAACTTAAATTCTCGACTGATATGAAACAGAAATCTCAATGTTAATTTGTCCTTGCAGTTTTAATTACTTTAGGGAGACGTACTTTCTGTGCGTTTTTATACATATCCACCTTTTAGTGGAGAGGAAATTCAATATACGCTCATAAACGTATAACCCTCTCAGTGATAGAATACCAAAATGCAATAATGCTCTCGAGCATTTTAGATGAATGAAATTTCAAAATCCATTTTCTTTTGACAACTTCATCCGGGGTTGGTCCTTTGATGTGCTGTTATAAATTTGTCTCTTTACGGTCGAGGGATTTTTCAATATTATTGGAATAAAATAGGAACAACATATTTATGCTGATTTAACTACCATTAATTCAGGTTATTCAGATGGTCTGTATAATTTGAATAACCCATTTTTTTTCGTAACTTTGGTCACTTGAACAAAATAGACTTAAAGACCGCCACCCAATCGAGGGAAAATGAAAGGTGTTGCTGAGAATCCTGGAAGAAGGAAACATAACAGCTTATAATGACATGCGTAAAGGTCGTTGCCCTTTTTTAGATTATTTATGGCTTTCGTGAAATAATACTGAAGATTTTAATAATAAAAAATAAAAACCCACAAAGTATTATAGACATATAAGTTAGAAACTTTACCGTGTTATTTTCAAAGTAATCTGTATTTTCCATGACTTTAACGTGATTATTTTTCCAACATTCCTACGCGAATCTGATTTTGAAAGATAAATTTTAGTCAATAGTTGTGGTATTGAAGTACCAACTTAATTGAAACTTAAATGGTATTATTATAACATTAATGGTAAGAGCATTTACAACAGTAATAAAGGTCATGATATTAATAAAAGTAGCTAAAATGATAAAGATTAAGTCGACTTCTTTACAGTTTATCAATATTATCCTTATATAAGTTTTCGAAAGAAAAAAAGATTCCAGGATTCAGTTCCCCTGCTTTCCCCAGTCCTCTGCCTACTCTCTTAAGCGATTAAATTCCTGGAAATTGTCGTCTGCTGTCCCTGAGATCATCTTTTCCACTTCTGGCAAATCAGTGAAGTCTTATAGTCAAAACTTGCTTCCTTAGGAATAAACATTCAGTCAAAGGACAGGCGGTCCTTTCCGTAATCCTGACATTAATTAGGCATTTCATGGCATATGGAGTTCAGGCCAAAGGCCAAGCACTGGGACCTATGATGTCACTCAGCCCTGAACGGAAATTGACGGAAAAAAAAGTTTGAAAGGTGAAACAGGAAGAAAACCTCAATTTTGCCCAGTGAATAATTGTTAGAAGAGGGTGCATAGCAAGATGGAAGGCCGAAAGGTCTTAACATAAAAGGTTCAAAGGTTATAGGTACACATTTAAGTAAATTTGCCCACTTCCTTATTGTTCCGGGTTACATGAAGATGTTCAAAGTTATCAGTATTATATGAATTAAAATGAGCATCTATCCAGAATAAACAAACTCAAAGATTCTATAAATATTAAACCGAATGTATAAGCAAAAACATTAGGATACCACAGACATCCACTATGACTGATTACACGGGCATGAAAAAGTCCCCAACCCAGACAATGATCTCTCTGAAAATCTAATCACTTGCCAGTCACGATGTTCACCCCTGGTGTGTTTTATATTTTTCGAATTACAGCATAACGAGTCATGAGATCTTAATACCCAAGATGCAAATAAACATGCACTCAGACTGAGCTAAAAACATCAACTCCTCCATTGAATGCGCAAAAAAAAAAGTAAAAAAAAGAAGAGTAGAAATTAAAAACAGGTAAAAAAATGCGCGCCGAAGAAATCGAGTTTTCTGTACTGCTCATAATCAAAGCCACCGAAAATAGATCTATCTTTCGTTGGTCTCGGTATAATGCTGTAATGGCCCTGGCCAATGAAACCCTCAGCCGGCCGCGGTCGCCTGCGTTGTGCATTGCCAGAACCACGATCAATGGCTAACTTTAAACTTAAATAAAATAAAAACTACCAAGTCTAGAGGACTGCAATTTGTTATGTTTGATGATTGGAGAGTGGATAATTACCATACCAATTTGCAGCTCTCTAACCTCAGTAGTCTTTAAGATCTGAGGGCAGACAGGAGAAGTACGGACAGAAAAAGTGCAGGTGAACAGACAAAGCCATCTTAATGGCTTCCTTCTACAGAAAACTAAAAAAGAAACAAATGCTGCATACATGCACACAAAAACGACAAACCAAGTTAGAAAACACCCAGGAGACCTTGAGGGGTTCTGTCCAGAGGATGAAGGAGAAGGAGACACTTGTTGCTGATTGTTGTTAGGGAAATTTCTGTGACTGATTGTGAGGGAAACTTCTGTTGAATCATCAAAGCTAAAGTTAGCGCGACCACTGCTGTGAAATTGAAGGTGGTTCAGTTTGCAAGAGAACTAAGCGGGACATAAAGAGAAGAAAAGTATTTTTACTACATACCAAGGACTTGTGGTCTATTCAGAAGCCCGAGGATATGAAGAGTTTGCGATATTTATGGATCCGTATCTTTCTTAGGCAAATCTTTGACATTTCTGCTAGTGTTTAGTGAGGTGACTTGTTTCACGTATCTGCTCGATTAAGTGATTAGTATTTTGTCTGACGTCTCTACTTATTTTTAGAGGATAAAATTTTTGTCACATCACTTCTAGATTTAGTGGAACGATTCTAATTTGAAGTTCCGACTTGATTTGAGTGAAACAATATTTGTCATCAATAAGGGAAGAAACCTTAACTTATTTTTATCTGGTGCAGAACCAATAACCATTTCTATAATTCTAAGATGCAAGGATTAAATAATATGAAGACTCATACATGAGCAGAACATTGAAGTCTCTTGAGAAATAATCAATTCCTTTCCAATGAATTAAGAAAATAGTGGGGACTAATTTTTCGCCCTTTTTCATACCTCTTCCCATTTTTGCAATTATCGTTTGATTTTTTATGGATTTTCATTTATACTTCGTGAACCCAGGAATGGCCTCATTTTTCAAGTTTGGCTTTCTATTTATATTTTACAAAATCATGCAAAAAAAAATTTTTTTTTAGTTAGTTCTTGAAAGATTTTAGTTTTCTATGCGCTTGGACAGACCAAAATTGTCATCTCAGTTATAATTGTACGCTGGTTACTGAAAAGATAGGCATATCTACTGCCACTGTTACAATATGGTTTACACAACTATAGTTTGTCTTGTATAGATAGAATGTACTTCAGTATTTGTACTTTTGATCAACTTAGAAGACCCATTATCTCACAGAGCCCACGAAATTTGAAGCAAGTTACTGTATGAGTTTGCATACCTGAATGAGTTTGGATTTTTGAAAAATCATTCCAAAACCAGGTATCATCATAAGAATCAAATATAGTCAGCAATTGCGTAAAAAAGAAAAAAAAACTGTCGTAAGTATTTTCTAGTGGAACATAAAGGGGGTACATGGGAATCTTGATTAATAATTGAGTTGAGTTATCTTATGTAATCTTGCGTTGCATACAGTGCTAACCTACTCATGTACCTATGATTTCTTCTTTTTCTTCGTGTTAGCGTTCGTTTCTGAAAATGCAAATTCAACCTTGCTGAATATATTTTACAGCGGCATTGTTATACATACGGTATTGTATGCGGAATATACTCAGATCGTTATGCAATCCTAAACTTTGTAGACTAATGAACGTACGTACGTAGTCACAACGCTTCTATCTTCAGAGCTTACAGAGCAGCAAAAAAGGTGAATGAAAAAAAAAATGCTTTCAGTGATATGGCTGAAACAATTTGCCTTTCTTTTTCCCGACGATGGTCCTTGAAAAAATTTCTTCTGCTGTATTTCTATATAGGGATGGTGGCGTATTATGAAAAGAATAGAGAGGTCAATATAAAAAGATGAGTTATAACTCGCATAGATTTCTGTAAAGAATGAAAGATTATCTCGCGGTATAGAAGTCAATTATTTATTTTCGGTTGTTTAAAAGCCTCGGATGATATGAAAATTCCATTGATGATTTCTTATATACCTATTTTTCAATTCCCAGACCCCTATCCGTCCCCCATATCTTTACATTAATAAACATAATTCTATTTTAAGCAGAATAACTCAAAATTCTTCACACCAAGGGTATAATGAGTAAGGTTATGCCGGTCACTGACAGTACTGTAGACGTCATCTAAGCTTGAAGGAGAGATATGAAATGAAGTAAAGAGGCCTTTAGTTAAAGGTCGCAGTTATAGCCCAGTTTTCGATGTGCGCTGCTTCGTTCTAAATTTACAAGTAAGAATTGTACCGAAGTTTCTTCAGGGCAATCGAGTTTCACGGCCCGATGGTGGCCTGTCCCATAGCGTTGCTAGACTCACGATTATAAATAACTTTAACTTTAAATAAGATAAAAACTAGCGAGGCTAGAGGGATGCAATTTGGTGTATTTAATGATTGGAGGGTAGATGATATACATACCAATTTGCACCCCTCTAACCTTAGTAGTTTTTAAGATCTGAGGACGGACAGAAAAAGTGCAGACGGACATTCAAAGCCACTTCAGCTGCTTTATTTTACAGAAAAACTAAAAAAAAAAAACTAGCCTTATTCTGATTTACAATTACGATAGGACGTCATCGATCGTTACTCAATGGGACTTGAGGTTTGATATTTAACTAAAGACAAATTCTTTTGCGTTTAGAATTTCACTGCCATAGTTTCACGTTTATCTGAAAATATACGAACCTGCCAAGAATGGTTGACAAAAATAAACTTTACACCAAAAGTAAAAAGATCAGAATTCTTCTAAAAAACTGAATGAATCCTCATTCAGGTATATTACACGAGTTTTGACGAGAAGGAAGCATTGTTAGATAACCTAAAATCAGCTTAGTAGGCGAAAATGCAAAGGAAAATAAGTACCAGTTTTCAAATGACACACTTTATGATCTAATGCATCGAGATACATATTTCAACGAGAGCAAACGGTAATGCATTCTGCGTTTACTTCAAAGGGGAGAGTTAAGATATAACAATGTATTAATCTTTGCCTGACAGCCAACATTCAGAGGTGTCATGGCGTTCCACCTAATATTCACCATGCAATTTTCCAAGCATATAAACAAATAACCAATTTTCACATAAAGTATGTTCAGCCCCTTTGGACGAATATCTTAATTCGAAAATCCAAAGCTCCAGCAGATAATGATGTGAATAAATTCTTCTATCAACGTTACACACCAGTTATTATCATTAAAAACATAATCATCCTCTAGGAAGCAATAAGAATATTAAGATAGAAAATAATATAAAATGTAAAACAAATAATTATTGTGCATCTCAAACTCCATAATCAATAACGATGAAATTCAGATATAAAGGAGAAGTACAGCCACATTCAGTTCTGTAGTCTGAGGCCCCCTGCAAAAAGCCAGAAATTCTATATTTAGTTTACCCGTCCTGCGCATTTGAGCTTCCTCCCACTTGTTTACGCTCCGTTACATCCAATAACAAAAACAGTCAGACGATATTAAATGAATGGCTGCATATATATATATATATATATATATATATATATATATATATATATATATATATATATATATATATATATATATATATATATATATATATATATATATATATATATATATATATATATATATATATATATATATATATATATATATACATATATATATATATATATATATATATGTATACTATATATATTACTATATATATATATATATGTATATATATATATATATATATATATATATATATATATATATATATATATATATATATATATATATATATATATATATATATATATGTGTGTGTGTGTGTGTGTGTGTGTGTGTGTGTGTTTTATGGGATGCGAGTTCTACGCGATCACGCACGAGCACACACATATATATACATATACATATAAACCTTTGTTCATTTTTTGCCAAATATGTACGTATGTAATGGACTAGGCACCATGGCCTCTTAATTTCTCGAATTCTTCACACTTTGGATATGCTTATCACTACAAAGCCTTAGATCCAAATACAAGAAATGAAGTAATTTTGATGTCCGGTAGCAGGAATCGAACCCGTATCCCGAGAAATCACAACAAGGTCACGTTGTGACCTGACCATCAGAGTTGCTTCATATAAGGCTTTGTAGTGACAAGCGTATTCAAAAAGCTAAGGGGGTCTGTTACCTCGCAGGTCTGAATCTGAGCTGGTAGGATAATGAGCTCAAATGACCCCATAAACCTCAACTGGCTAAGGCAATCCAGGTCAAAGATTTGGCTTAAAAAGGCAACCCAAGATGTGCCACTCTGTTTCTGTCTTATTTTCATGCTGTCCCTAGTGACTTCTTTGATAGGTATTGGTTAATAAATGTCAATTGTCCTGTACAATGCCTCTTTCACAAACATTTCTTCTTGCAGTAAACGCCGCTGTGCAAACAGTTTTCTTGCTCAAACGCTGTCAAAATATTGTCAGCACAACCCCGAACAACTGCGAAGTATTTTAACACGCAAAAGGTAAGTCAGGTCTTCAGGTTCAAACAGGACGGCTCTTTCGTCTACAGTAAAATGAAAGTTTAAGAGATTTCGACCAACTGGTAAATTCAACCCAGTTCACGCTATGATTTGCTCTGTGCATTT
This sequence comes from Macrobrachium nipponense, assembly GCF_015104395.2. Classification (NCBI taxonomy): domain Eukaryota; kingdom Metazoa; phylum Arthropoda; class Malacostraca; order Decapoda; family Palaemonidae; genus Macrobrachium; species Macrobrachium nipponense. The sequence goes on along the minus strand of NC_087209.1, from coordinate 90,254,868 downwards.
TTGGAGGGATGATATTGCCGACACCGTGAATCGTCTTCTTGGAATAGAAAGACCAAACAACCAACGGATATTGAAGTGGGATGCTGTTCCAGCTCTTCTCACGCCCTAAGGTTATTCTTGCTCATGAATGTGACAAGTAAAAATGAAATAAAAAAAATTCACCGAGTTGCTAAGAAACGATAGTAAATTTTGAGTAGGGAAACCTTAGAAAATAGTTATATTTTAAAACTACAGGCAATGTTGCATTTGCTGGTTATTAATTATTATTATTATTATTATTATTATTATTATTATTATTATTATTATTTATTATTATTATTATTATTATTATTATTATTATTATTAAACCCTTTACACTGTTCCAGATTCTGGTCGTTTGAACCATTGAGGCGGTCTGGAAATTGTGAAAAACGACGTGGGAAGAAGAAAATCGTTCTCGAATGTATCTGTGACGGGGACGGTGGATTACACAGCTGTCATACATCAACCACCTCGAAAGAAAATAGGAATACAGTTTTTCCCAGCGATGAAAAGCAGAGAGCAACAAACATCCAGGAAACCGAGATGGTGACGTAAGAGCATTTGTTAAAGGTTTAGAAGGAAATGTATCAGGAAATGCTAGAATTGAAAAGACAAAGAATAGAAGAGTATAAAACAGTATGCCTCTTATGTAAGAGAAGTCTTACATCAGAGAGGAAATGGAACTGATATTCAAGGAATATTTTCACTAAAACCTGAATGGATGCAATCATTCAGAAAAAATGAACATAAAGCCTAGACAGATGAAGACATCGAATTGGCTCTCAGTATGCTACGTCTCAATCCCAAAATGCTGTAATGTCTTGAGATATGAAAAAGGAATCCCTTTACCTACTGTAGCAATACTGAATAACTGACCTAATTCAACTATGAGCCAGGAATACTAACGTCTGTATCGCCTCTTAAGGAAACAATTTTAGTTATGTCCATGGATGAAATGAGCCTAGAAAAGGTTGAGGATTATGATATAGGCACGGATACGCTTTACGAACCAAATGATAAAGTACAAGTTGTAATGGTATGAGGCCCTATAGGTAACTGGAGGCAAACACTATTTTACGCATTTGATCAGTCAAATGCTCCAAAAACAAAAACAATTTTGAGGTTAACAGAAAGCATTCGAAAAGCCGGTTATCATCTCTGCGTCCGGAAAAATTTGGAAATACCATTGGAATCAGTGATTCTATCAAAAATTCGTGCGCAGACAGAGAAGTTTTTATATATGCAGATAGTCTGATCAAGCTCATTACTAATCATTATACTGATTCGGGATTAAATTTCCAAGATGAAAGTTTAGTTTCTGATTCTGCTATTCGTGCCTTTGATTACTTTAATACAGCAAGACAAAGCTTTAAATCCTTCACAATAAATCGCAGGGCTAAATTAATCGGACCTGACAGTAGAGCCTCACACGATTGTCCCGTCCTTACAGTATAGTCATGTTGCTTTATTCAGGTACTGAAACATTTACCGGATTTTTGGATCAAAAGATTAGCTGCAAATCTTTCAATGCATCTCGTTGTGCCTGAACAGATTCTTACAGGGACCGTCTGCAGAGTACAGATGCTGTGTGGGCTGGTGGGTAGTAGGTCAGTCAAGATACAGTTTCAACAGAAGTGAACTCAGTAATGTACCTTTCAGCAACGACAGCAAATTTGGCTTTTTGTATGTGTTTTGGATAAATATTAGGCCCACATGTCTTACTGCCCGCTGTCCAATTACAATGGAATAGGACTGCGGCAGTTTGTATGTCTTTTCTTACGACTGTTATACGTAAGCATTGTTGGTTCCTTTTTTCCCCTTCTCGTCTGAGTGATATCTAGTAGATTTGGTTCTTCTTTAGAATAAGGGAGATGACTCAAACGGACTGAGTTAACTTAACAACTTTATTTCTTAGCTCCATCACTGGAGTATAGGGATGGTTTGGTCGGATGACCGCTCAGTTGAGGAATCTAAGTTGAACTGCCATATAGGAGGATCGCGTCGATAGCGTAACACTAGCTATCTCAGCGTTTTATAATAACAACAAGAATAAAATGAACACGTAGCCATACTGCTCGGAAGTCAAGTGTCTCCGCTACAGGTGAATAGGTCAACCGCTTCCCATGGAAGGTGTTGTGTCCGGTTTACAAAACACATAAAATGATTATACGTCCAAATGCAAACCAGGCTACTGCAAGCATTGCATAGCATGGTCTAGTTTCACGTCCTGTTATGGCTTTGCGGTTACACTCCTAATTCGCCAATGACCCCTTGGGTCATGGGTTTATTTACAGATATGGAATTTATCTGTTTTCAAGATGTAATATATTACATAATCTCGGACAGCTACCATTCAAACACTGAACATCAAAAGTTACGTTAAATATGTTTTCTAGGAGTGTGACCATATATATAATTAGTCATAGCCATAAACAAGTGATTAAGAAAAATATGTAAAAAAGTATATGTAAAACAAATACATACCTAATGGACATATTCATAAATAAAGAAAAATGCATGGAAAATACAGATCCATGTTTGCTATATGGTATAATGTTAGTAAATGATTATGAGATACCACAAAAATAAAAGGTTAACATGTATACATGAATTGTTAAAGTAATAGGTAACTCATTTAAGAATAGTTGTTACCCCATGGAGATACATAATTTATACATGATCATGGATAACTGTTTAAGAATGTTTGTTACTCTTTGTAAAGATATAAATATAATATAATTTATATGATTGTGCACAAGATATAGATTCCTGGTACGTACACGCACCAACATTTTAATATATAGGGCTTCAATATTTTATTAGGTGTCCGAAAGATACTCTTAACTGTTCATATATATAATGAAAATGCAAAGTCTTGGAGTTTCTTGTCCTACATATTGCCAGCGTACGGACTGCTTTTCACACACAACTCAATTCCAGACAATTTTCCTCTTAGTCAAGTGAAATGGCCAATTTCAAATGGCTCTAAACGTAAATGCCTTCAACGCGATAGGAGTGTTGTCTGGACGTGGCAAAACATTCCTCTGAAGATCCATCTGTGTTCGCCTCAACCTACGCCAAGCAAAGATGTTAACGGCGATAAGAATCACCACTGTAACGCAAATCACGGCCAGCGACACGTAGAAACGAGGATTTCCTCCTGCATAAGTCGGTGACGCGTGGTCCATCTCAGCTAGTTGCGTCAAACGATGAGCCACCTTCGCGTTGTATGGGAGAGGTAGGGTCCACATAAAATTTGCGAAATAGGCCCGTTCCCGGATGATAGTGTTAACTCCCCGGACCGTGTAGTTCGTGGACGTCCCGATGCACCCATCGGCTGCAACGAAGATCTGGGAGTGGGCCGTGGATCCGTCCGGGCATGCCACCTTAAAGCCTGCCTTGTCGTATCGCATCCACGAGCCGTTGTTCAGTCTGTAATTGAACTTATTATCGTCTAAAGGATAAAGTTTTTTCAGACAACCTTCATTTGTATGGGAGAGAGAACCGTTTAGCACTATACCTAACTCGCATGAATCCATTGATATATGATGGAATTCAAAGGAGTCAGCTGTACAAACTTTATTATTCATGGCTTCTGAACAGTGAGTGAATTTATCTAAGTCCTTAATGACTGTATATGTTTCCCTATCAGGGGAAATCAATGCGTGTCCCGTCAAATTGGATATTACTGGACTTGAGTTATTCGTCATGAAAGTTGGGAACGCTGCAATTTTGTATGCTTGCCAGGCATCAGAAGAATCAAAGGGAATTGTGATCATGATCCTGTAATTTTCAACGCTTACCAATATTAAACTATAATAAAATTCTATCTTATGGGCGTCTAACAAAGGAACATAACCCAGTTTCTCCTGTCCCTTCTCCAAAGTTAAAGTCAGATCTTTAATAGGCAAAAGATGTGGTGATAAAACACCCCTTGTTGCTAGCATAATAGCTTCTACATAGTCTTTTGATTTCTCAATAAAATGTGAAATTTTGGTACGGATATGATATATTTTCGAACTAAAATAAGCTAACATAGCCAGCAAGTGTTGCACTTCCATAATCTGATCGATATTACTAGAATGTTCGTTCACCAAACTCATTATTTGATTGATTAATGATAATTGGTTACGCAGTTCTGACAAAACTAATTCGTTTTCATGTTGCAAAAACTCAATTCTCTTATTCTGATCATTAATTTTAAGACGATTTGAAATTCCTAAGCCTAAACTTGCAACAGATCCAAAGATGTTTTTTGCAGCAAAGATAAACGGGTTGCGTCTTTCGAGGTTATTGTGCCGCAGAGTACACATCAGCAGATCTCAAGCCAGGGCTTCTGCCTCGGCAGTTTTGTTTTGCAAGTCATATGATAACATTTCCTCAATACTTAGTGTTTGTGCTAGCGAACTCTCTGGATTAACAGGAAAATGACGTTGATGCATTTCATTCAATGAAACAGCGAACCTAAACAGGGCACTCTTTAGGTTAATGACGTCATCCTCCGGGAGAAAAATCGCTTGCATATCTATTTTTATAACTATATTGCTTGCGGTAATGAAAACGTCTTCTGTTCTTTCTACAATGGTGCCATGGGTAAAATCTATATTTTTTGTTTTAGCGCTCTTCCCACACGATAAAGATGTCTGAACGAACAGTATCACTCCTAAAAATAAAAGCTTCATTTTGGAAACCTGCAATGAGTAAAATGTATATAATTACTCATGTTAAAGAAAAATTTTTACATACAAATATTATATATATATATATATATATATATATATATATATATATATATATATAGATATATATATATATATATATATATATATATAATATATATATATGTATATATATATTATATATATATATATATATATATATATATATATATATATATATATATATATATAAGTTAATATACAAGTTTCCATCAAGATACAAAAATTTCCACCCTCACTTCCTTCTACCTTCTTTTAATTTCTGATGTGCGCCAATGGAACGATTCTCTTATCAGTGGGTTAGGATACGTTTTGAACTCTAAATCTATTGGCCGTTAATATTTCTAAAATGTTAAACGGGCCTTCAAACTTAGGTGTCAGTTTGTAATCGAGTCCTTTGCGTACATAGACTTGTATGTATACCTTATCGCCCACGGTATTTGTTTTAGTTGGCTTAGCTATCTTATCATGATTTCTTTTCATTATGATTTGTGATTCTTCTAGATTCTTATGAAGTATATTATATCGACTTATGCTTGCAGCCATAACATCCTTTAGAGGATTTGATAAATTGGTTGTAGGCGTTAATACATGGAAAGGCGTTCTAGCTGGGGTACCGTACAGTGCCTCGTGCGGCGACGTTTTATTAGATACATGATATGAGTGATTGAGAGTGCTTAGTACCGCAGGTATGGCAATATCCCAGGGGTCCATTCCCCCTAGTGTAACTCTTGATATGTTTAAAATCTTACGATTTGCTCTCTCCACTAGCCCGTTAGACTCTGGATGGTAGATCATGGTATTGATTTTCTTTATGCAAAGGAATTCACACAATGAGTTAAGGAAATGATTATTGAGTTCTCCACCCGAGTCAGAGATTATCATGTGTGGAATTCCATGTTTACAAATGTAGCACTCGTAAAACTTCCTAGCGCACTCGATCGCGGTTTTAGTTTTAAGCGCTATCAGTTCGGTATATCAAGTCAAGGCATCTATGATTACTAAGAGGTGCTTATTTCCTCTGTCTGACTCGTAAAACCCTGTTAATAAATCTAAGTGTACTCTTTCAAAGGGTTGATTGGGCACGGGATAAGCCCCTAGGCTGACAGGTGTCTTCGTGTGCCCTTTGGTTTCCTGACAATTAGCTATGTGCTTCTTTTATATCTGTAAGCATCGTATGCCAATAAAATAATGATTTGGCTTTCTGTGATATGATGGAGAACCCCGGGTGGCCATGCAATGGATTTGCATGCAACCAATTTAAGACAGTGGGTATAAGTGGGATTGGTACCACTACCTGGTCATTAGTCACCTGTGGTGTGTTGCGGGTTTTCCTTGTCACGGATCTACACAGAATATTATCTTTGATTATATAATTCTGCTGCGTATACATTATATATTCCTTTTCCTTAGGATTTCCATTCAAAGCATTTATGATTTTTTCTAATTGCTGATCTTTTCTTAGTTCAGTCTGTATTAGTTCAGCACTCCAGCCCAGATCTTCCTGTTCAGATACAGTTTTAAAAATAGGCATGGATGTTGATATATCTATTAATTCAGCTAATGGCTCTGTACAAGATGATGCGGGGTTGCGTGATAATGCGTCAGCAATGATATTTGCTTTCCCAGGTAAATACCCGATCCTCGCGCCAAAGTCTTGGATGATCATATGCCACCGAGTTCGTTTGGGGCTGTGACTAAAGCCTTTAAAGAAGTCGGTTAGGGGCTTATGATCAGTGAGAACCTAGACGGGATAACCATATATTATGAACTTGAAATGCACCAGTGAACTAACAATAGCGAGCCCTTCCTTGTCTATTACTGCATATTTACTTTCGGAAGGTCTCAGTTTACGTGAATAAAAAGCTATAGGGAAAAACTGTTTGTCATATTGCTGAAGCAATACCCCACCTACTCCTAGGTCTGAGGCGTCTGTTGCAATAAAGAATTACTTACCGAAGTCAGGAAATTTTAAGATAGGAGAACTACACAGTTCATCTTTCAAGGTATCAAAAGTCTGTTGATGTTTCTCAGACCATACGAAATCTACGCACTTCGTAAGATCGGTTAGGGGAGCGGCTATTATTGAGTAGTTGCGTATAAAACGCCTGTAATAGCCACTACACCCCAGAAATTGCTGTATTCCCTTGACGTTAGTAGGTATCGGAAAGTTACGGATAGCCGACACCTTATCGTAGACTACTTTAAGACCTTGACTAGACACCGTGAAACCTAAATAGGCTAGTTCTGTTTTGAAAAATTCACACTTACTTATCTTTACCCTTAAATTATGCTGTCTTAGTCTCTGTAGCACTAGCTCCAGTTTACGTATATGTTCTTCTAAGGTATTAGAAAAGATTACAAAGTTGTCCATATAGGCATGTAGGATATCCCCTAACAAGTCTCCAAACACTATGTTGATCATTCTAGTAAATATTATGGGAGCACAACGTAAACCAAAAGGCATACGCAAAAATTCATAAAGTACCCTGGCTGTGCTGAAGGCAGTGTATGGGATACTCTCTTCTTCTAATGGTATCTGGTGAAAGCCTTTAAGTAAGTCCAAACTGGTAAAATATTTGTTCTGGCCTAGTAAAGATAAAATATCGTCAGTACATGGCACTGGGAATTGATCAGGGATCGTTTCCTCATTTAAGCGACAGAAGTCTACGCAGATACGCCAAGTTCGATCTTTTTTCGGTACGACTATTAACGGAAAATTATAAGGGCTGTTCGATTTCCTAATGACTCCTTCTTCTAGCATTTTACCTACTTCATCATTTATCTCAATCTGGAATTTCATAGGGAGTCTGTAAGAAGGTACATAGATAACTTTCTGCTTGTCTTTTAACCTTATTTGGTGTTCAATGACATCCATTTTTCCTAAGGATCCATCCATAGTGGAGAAAACATCATGATATTCAGTTAAAAGATCGAGAAATTTCTGCTGAATTTCCTCTTCTTGAATGTCTTTATTGATTTTATTTTTTATAGATTGCAAAAGGGATTCATCCGCAACTGATTGAGCGTGATTGATCTCAGCGACGGTAAGAATGCGATGTTTATAAACTTCCACATCCAAGATATGTTGATTCTTGTGAATTACTAAAGTGGTATTCAAATGATTACAGACTTCAATGTTACTTTGTTGTTGTGAGCCAACTGTATAAATGGCTTGTGTGACGGACAATCCGTGAGTTTTCAGAGTGTCGGAAAGGATTAACATATCAGATCCCGGCAAAGTTTTCTTTACTCGCACTAATATATTCGAAGTTACGTTCGGCTCAAGAGTTTGCGTGCAAGCTGATATTACGGGTGAGCGAGAATTCTGTTGGGTCGCATGAATTATTTCTTGATTCATGAGACAAGTGATTGGTTCCTCAACGTACGTTACTGTTTTATTTGTTGTCTCTTTTTTGTCCAACTGATTTTAAGGTGTTAGAAGACTTATAGAATTTTCCTTTGATATACACGCCGTGTTTGGCAGGGGCTAAGGTAATGTTTTGAGTGCCCATAGACGGGTATCCTATAATTACAGCGGGATACATATCAATGTTTTGTACAACGATAAAGGTATCGGTAAACGTGTGCTTACCGACCTTGTACTGAACATGAGTTACTCCTACCACATTTAATTCATTATTTCCTATATCTGAGAGCTTTACTACGGACTTCTCTATAGGGAAGTTCGAAAATAACAAGTGGTGAGTCCGCAAATCCATGATACTACAAGGACTACCAGAATAAAAAGATAATGTGAAGGACCGGTGCTCTAAATTTACTGCGTGTAATGTGGGGAGTAACTCATCTTGACTTACAATTGCGTGAATTTGTTGCAAATCTACGGGACTGCACTGATTTTTTGGATTCGGCCGTGTGTTTCATAGGAAAATCGATTGCCTCACAATCATCTGGTAAATGATTAAATTGATTATTTGATACAAAAGATGTTAATATGAATGACCCAACATCATCCTCACCCCCATTGGAGTTGACTACGTGGTATTTGCTTTGTTTTGCACACTCGGAAAATTTGTCTGACCTTGCGAGTTCTGGCTAGACGGCCCAGGAACAGAGTTAATTGAAGCACGATTTGTTTGTTTCTGATGTTGAACAGCATTGCTGTTCACCTGCTTCTTCTTAAAGTACTGAGGATTCTTCTTCCTGTTTTCATTAGCAACAGTTTGCGTGTTTCTAGGATTCTGCTGTTGATTACGCGAGAAGCATCGATTATATGAATGAGTGGAACTGTTATGAATTGAACAAAAACGTGTCCTACAGTCTGAAATCATGTGACATGGCCGTTTGCAATTGTAACAAGTCATCCCTGCAGCTTGATTATTATTTACCACGTTTACTTGTTGTGGCTTTTTTCATTTTTTGCAAAAACTTGAGTAAGCAATGGATCGAGGTCAGTACGCTTAGACATGTGCTTTTTGATCTGTTTATACACATCTAGTTCTGTACTGCCGGGCGTTAGCTTTTTTGTCAAAACACCCCACTAAAGCTTCAGGCAACATAACTGTCATACGAGTCAAATATATTAGCTGTATGAAATCTTTCATGGCGATATTGGATCTTGTAACCCACGTGGAGTTACGTAAGTTATCTTGATATTCATTTAGCCGGTCGGCAATTACTGCCGCCCGTTCTACAACATTAAGCTGAGTCATAGAGGCTTGATTAAGGATGTTCCTTAAAGCCAAAACTACGTCTAAGGCCTCTTCACCGCCATTTATAGCACGTAACCTAACTTTGAAATTGTCCCTTGTAACCGCCTCTTGAAAAGAGACTCCTCTAAGTCTATGAAGGTTTTAGCTTCCTGTAATAGTACAGATGGGTCTGTGATACATTTTGCATTTAAATGAGCATCTACTGATGAGATCCATGACTCGACGTTTTGAGGCAGGAACCCATTGACCCGACCTGGAAAAAGGACTATTGCTGACCTTGCACTGACTAGAGTAACCACGGGATTGGGGTTACCAGGTGCGGGAGAGCCAGCCGCAGTGGTTGCCATGTTAACTTTTACTTTTTTCTTATCACTACGATTCCTTGCGATCCTATCAAAGTATCTATATGAGTACACACGACCACTGCGTAAACGCATATGCAATATGAAATAAAGCTGTGTTACAGATTATATGAAAGTCCCCCAAAATGATAATATTAAAGACAGATAATGTGATAAAGATATTTTCTGGAGAACTTCTAGAAGAAAAAGGGATTAGCAACAAAGAGAAAAAAAATTCTGTGGGCGAGAATTCGTAGTTGAAGATAGATTCCTGTAATGAAGGAAGATTAAGATTGCGTATAACTCACCCCAGGAATAATGGACGATCGACTCGTGATGTAAAAAACTTCACTGATAAAACCTG
>NC_087209.1:90237251-90239751 GCF_015104395.2 Macrobrachium nipponense | reverse complement strand
TGGGAATTACACTGTGCAACTCTAAATCCTGATATAAGTGCTGGTAATAGAATTTACAATCTCATACAATTTACAAAGACGACTTCAGTATTTGTAAAAAACTGTTCTAACTTCTTACATAAAAGTAAATTAAAGTGATATGTGTCTGTTATATGAATGAATACCAAGAATTTCTTTGCCAGTAACGCAACTATTTTAAAGGAACAAATATTTTGAAAATATCATAGAAATCCAAGAAATTAATAGAATTCAATAAGAACAGTGAGGAATCCTCAACATGTTTTTGGAACTTTCTCAGTATCAGAAGGTTAAATCTTTCAAGTGACTAAAGGGCCGAAACTTTTAACCCTTAAAAACTTGCAGTAAACTTTCATGGTTCCATATCTTCCCTAATACCGAATTACAAAGGGCCTTACCAGAAAGGCTCCAACTGGAGATGAATTGCTGAAAGGTTCTCCAGCCATCGAGAGTAAGGTATTAGGTCACCAAATATGTCGTCCATTCAGGAGAACAGTTTTCCTAGACAGTTCGGTCTTTCGTCCTCATAAGCCTCAAATTTTCATTTTATATTTAAAAACTAATTCTAAGATATAGCAAGGGAAGCATTATCTTTACTAAAGAAGCAAATATGGAATTTGTAGAAGTATCCTCATTTTCATAAAGGGAAAGTCATGGTATAAAACTTTCTTTCATGGTGCATGATATCAAAATGGCAAGAATGGTGTTAGATTTAAAGGTAAATGAGTAATCCTTACGTCATTATTTAAGCAAGGAAGAGATATGTTCATTAATCTTGACTGTGGCTTCAAGCGAAAGGAAGATTAATATGGATGTGAACAGACACAACCTGTTCGTCATTCTCATTGTTTTTAGTTTTCTCTAAAAGAAAACTACTGAGATAGATTTTTTTGTCTGTCCGCTATTTCCCTGTCCGCAATTTTCTGTCCGTCCTCAGAATTTAAAGACTACTGAGGCCAAGGAAATTGGTATGTGGATAATCCACCCCACAACCATCAAACTTATCAAATTGCAGCCCTCTAGCCTCAGTAGTTTTTATTTTATGTAAGTTTAAAGTTAGCCATAATTGTCCATCTGGCAACGATAAAGGACAGGCCACCACTGGGCCGTGGTTAAAGTTTCATAAGCCACGTCTCTTACAGCATTATACCGAGACCACATAAAGATAGACCTATTGTCGGTGGTCTTGATTATACACTACATAAAACTCGATAGCGCCGGAGAAACTTCGGGGCATATTTTACTTATCCTTTGTCTTCAGTTTCATATTTTATACATTTATTCCACATTTCATTGATTACTTTCATTTCTATAAGTGCCGTATACTATGGATGTACAACTGATAGTCTCTTGTTCTGTACATCTGGAAAAATGTCACGGTTTCAGCCTTCTCATGGACCCACTTAAAGGGGAGCATTTCACCTTTGCTAAAGAGGATGGAATTACAAAAGTAATATTCATGTTGCGATTTTACATCAATGTATTCCGTGTCATAAAAATAATTATATCCAGTACTTTCAATTAAGATTATTATGATGCAATTATCCTTTTCTATCAGACTTAATAATCACATCTGTTGAAGGAGAAGCAAAGGTATAAATAAATTATAGATTTAAAGTTTCATCTACCGTTCCAAAACAATTGGAAATTCACACAAAAAATCATATTCATCCAAGACATTCATGTGCATGTTGTTAATTTGATATAAATTCAGATCTCCTAGCAATTTAAAGATTTAAATCTTTGCAGTTATAGTCAACTTTGATAAATTTGATCATTTTTCAGACATAATGAAATTTCAATATGAAGGAACTTTCCTTTCGGACCAGTGTTTTCCTATTTCGTTCCCTACTGCTCCCTCTAGATTTACTGTTCCATGGATATGGAATATCAGCATTACAATACGTAGAAAAGATTGCAAATTTTACAAGAACTAGACAAACAGACCATTTAAGAATAGGTGTGCATTGCAGAAGCGTATGAATTTTTTTTAGCAATTTTTAAGCCTTTTTCTTATTAATGTGGGTTTTTTAAGTTTCATTTTGTGAAATGATTAGGAATCGTATAGAGAGAAATGTTTCCTAGAATAATAATTACTGCGGTAAGTCTGACGCCATTAAAATTGGATGAGCTAATAAATATGGGAAATTTTATGCTCTTTTAAATTAAATTGAGTTACTGGAAAATCTAATTTCATTATCTGCCATTTTTATCATCAGTATACGACTTTTTTTTATAGCAGTATTTAGTAATTAATATGATACACATTCCTTTTTAAAACTTTTCTCTCGTCTTTGGTAATAACTAATCCACAGCAGTAATTAATGTGACGAGGTTGCTCTCAGCAACCTCATTTACTAGACATGATCCCACTGAGATGGAAAAGCAACAAAGCAAGACCAAATATATCTTTGAAGTTGGACCATTCATATCCTCTTGTCCTCAGCAGAGCAGCTCACGACACGCTCGGCTCACAAAGCTA
>NC_087209.1:90222251-90229751 GCF_015104395.2 Macrobrachium nipponense | reverse complement strand
GAAATCAACTAACATTGCGTCTTTTGTTCATTACTACTCCAATCACCATCGAAATGTTAAATTCTCTGTTTTTTCTTGGATGTTCCTAAAGGCTTTACGTGTCTGTAGCTCGCAGTTTATTGAAGCTGAAATTAAAACTGTTTATGATATTGCATTGGAACTTAAATACCCAAGGACTTTTGTAGATGTGGCATGGAAAAGAGCAAGAAAAACATCTTATTCAACTAAAGACAAGGTGAATTTAGTTAGCATACATAAATGTTGTTCTCAGTAATATCAATGTCAAGAGTTTAGTAATCAAAAATTCTCCTAAAGGTCTTCCAGGCTGCATATATGAAATTCCTTGCAAAAACAGCACCCATTATTCTGGTGAGAACTGTGCAAATATCGAATCCATTATTCGTATATATGAGAGATTTTAGATCATCCTATTAACTGGAGTCAAGCAAGAGCCTTTATCCCATGTAATGACACAGTTAATAGGAATATCATTGAATCTTGTTTCATCAAGTCAAATAATAGAAATGTTCTAAATTTAAGTCTTGGTTGATTTAAACTTGATGCTTTCATAATAAAAAAAAAAGTTGTAGATAAATATAAGCAACAAAATTAATATATTCAGTTTTCACATGTTTTGGACTGTAAAGATACTTTGTAATTTCGGTTAGGGTCAAATGTGTTTAGGTTTGAGACCGTGTGATATCCGATAATCCTGGACTATCTCTTATAATTTTTACCCTTTTGACAATTAACCATCTGGTATTCTTGATCTTGTGTTGTACCTGAAACCTTTGTCTCCAATTGTATTTCATTCGCGTCTTGACAATGTCTTAGTAAAGACGAAAGCGCTTGGATTTCTGAATATCATTTTCCTGTGGTATTCGCTTATATGTATATATATTATAATATATATATATATATATATATATATATTATATATTATATATATATATATATATATATATAATATATATATATATATATATTATATTAAGTTATATTATATATAATTATATAATATTTGTTTGAGTCTCTCAGGAGTGTTTAAATGAGATGCAGTGCAAATTTCTTCCCTTCATTCACACTAGAATGATACAGTCACAGATAAAAGTTCAACAATAAAGAATACGAATCAATTTGAAGTTCTGTAGACGGCAACTGCTCTGGCTCTGAGTAGCTGACATACTTTCGTCAAGGCTGTGCAGCGGTTCTTTCTTTTTCAAAGTGGTGCTCTCCTTCGCTGCTGTCCTTCTCGCAAGATTCTACAAAGAGGAATGCCCCACCTAGAATAGGCTGTGATAAGCTTTTGTCCCTCCTATTGGTCATTCATATTGGTTGTAGATTATCTAACGCCGTCCTTTAGTTGTGATGGATTGACTTAATTCCTCCCCTTGTGGGTGGAAAGAATGACGTCAACGGAACTATCGAGTTTCCGGCGAGAGTGTAGAGGTGAGGTCACAGGTGAAGAATTTTATGGGAGCTCTTAGATTAAAACTTTGTGCGTGTTATGGCTACTGTAACAAGACTCTTATTGTGACTAATTCCCTCTCTCTTCTCTCTCTCTCTCTCTCTCTCTCTCTCTCTCTCTCTCATCTCTCTCTCTCTTTTGTATTTACGATGTTCCTAACTTACATTCTCCTAGTTATCAACACACACACACACACACACACACACACACACACACATAACATATATATATATATAATATATATATATATATATATATATAGTATATATATATATATATATATATATATATATATATGAGTATATATTATATATATATTATATATATAATATATATATAGTATTATATATAGTGTATATATGAGTATATATATATATATATGATATATAATATATATAATATATATATATATATATATATATATATATTATATATATATATATATATATATATATATATATCTATAGATGAATATATATATATATATATATGATACTATATATATATATATTATATATATATAATATACATATGCATTTTGTATGATTAGGCCAATATCCTTATAGAAGGCAGTTGATTAGGGTGATAACACCCAATGCCAGATTTTGGAAACTTACAAATTATGGGGGTAGTTCCTCGTTGGTCGAGTGGTTTTCGCGCTCGGCCACCAATCTGGTGGTCCGAAGTTCGATTATCGGCTTGGCCATCGTGGAATCAGAGGAATTTATTTCTGGTGATAGAAATTCATTTCTCGATATAATATGATTCGGATCCCACAATAAGCTGTAAGTCCCGCTGCTAGGTGACCAATTGATTCTTAGCTACGCAAAAGTAACCAATTCTTCGGGCCCGCCCTAGGAGAGCTGCTAATCAGTTCAGTGGTCTGGTAAAACTAAGATATACTTAAGTTTTACAAATTATGGCTGTTATGTGGCAAATTTTTTAAAATACTAACGCCAAAATACAAGGTGCAGATACTTTCACCAATGTAACAAATTCATATTCAATAAAAGTTAGAAAGAAAGAAGCACAGCAAAAATATCAATAATAACACAGAGATAAAGACAGAAAAAAGTAATAAGAGAGAGAGAGAGAGAGAGAGAGAGAGAGAGAGAGAGAGAGAGAGAGAGAGAGAGAGAGTTTCAGGGTAATTGGTATCCAAATAAACGTAAACACGAATATGTTTTTTACTGTGTATTGTTTGCCAATTTTGTTGGCGTTGGGAGGTTCCAACAACGAAAATGCACTGTGAAATGAATAGTCTTTTACCTGTTCAATTGTTATTATTCTTAATGTAGAATGCCATGGTCATGAAAACTACTAATCCCCAATCAATATTATGGTGTGGACACTTTTTAAATTGACAGAATAGCGTATACCAAAGGTTTAAGGATAACACTGCCCATACCTGGGCTAAGAGGTATACCTTTGATAGAAAGTGGCTTGGGACACGCACAAAATTTGATAGTGATTTGTTCCGCACCCTACTGCTACTGACTTAAGCCACTTGATACCCTGAAAACGTTGTAGAACAGAGCCTGACATCGACATTAGGAAACGTAACGTCATATTTACAGAGTTCTTCACCATTATTCACTCCTTTCAATTGTGATCATAGCATACTAGTATTATTTGAATGGATGTTGTTCAGTGTTAACAGGTTGATCTTTGACTGGCTAGCATATATAAACGTTAAAAACAGCAATAAGACCTTCTTATCCTTTGCATGAGAAGGTTGCGCAGCAGTCGACACTAAGGCTGGAATATTGAAAGGAGATCCAAAAAGTAGAAGAATTAGACCCTGATAAAATTAGTTGAGCTAAAAGCTGCAGCTCACGATTGGTCATATAATACGCACCGTAGCTCACCAATGCAGGTAGCAGATATTGGTTCCGAACCCTTCCCAACACAAGAACTAGTCAGGGAAGAGGTCCACTGCAGTTGAGTTGACTTTCCTGGAGAGAGAAGTTAAATTCCTACAACAGCATATTCGCTGGTAATAGCTTTTAAAATATGCCAATCAAAGTTGTCAGCGACAATTAACTCGTTTACACATTAGCATTACCTTTAACTCCAACGGCACTAGAAAACTACATTGCTCCTTGAAACAGAATCTGAGTTAAGTTGTTTCCTATTATAATGCATCGTGAAACAATGAAGATATCTTTAAGAAAGATATTTTGCGATTGGCCTGGCGATAAAACGAAACTGATAAGATGGGGCTTGTTCCCTATGGAAAGTCTCTCTCTCTCTCTCTCTCTCTCTCTCTCTCTCTCTCTCTCTCTCTCTCTCTCTCTCTCTCTCTCTCTCATAATTTTGTTGTCTTTATCTCTGTCCTATTATTAATGTTTTTTCTCTGCCTCTGTCTTTCTATCTTTTTACTAAATACGAACTTTTTACTTTGGTGAAAATATCTTAATATTTCATACAGTGTTAGTATTTTAAGAAAATCAAATATAGAAGTAATTTGCAAGTGAACTGAAATTTTAAGCTAATTTGCTGCCATCAATACTGGGTTTGAGTGAAAAATTCGCAGATAAGGAAATATGCGAATTGAAGGAGAATAAAAGTGCTTAGGAAGTCAGTATTCAAAATTAGCGTTTCCTATAGATTATCGTATCTTATCAACAGACGCGACTGTCCACAAGATCAATATAAAGCTTTCACCAGCAGTGTTAACGGTAGTGTTCTGAAATCTGCAAGCCACCTCATATATATATATATTAATATATATATATATATATATATATATATAATATAGTATATACTATATATATATGTATGTATATATATATATATGAGGTGGCTTACAGACGAAAGAACACCACAGTTAACACTGTTGATGAAAGTTTTGTATCGATCTTGTGAACAGTCGTGTCTGTTGATAAGGTACGATAATCTATAGGAAATATTTAAAAAAATCATGAATACTGACTTCCTAAGCATTTATATCTTATTAATTCCGCATATTTCCTTAACTGCACATTTTATACGCAAACCCAGTATCGTCAACAACAAAGACTTTACGCTCACCACCTTAATTAATGGTATTAGATTATGGAGACTACTCTTTGTTCAAGAAAATAATCTGCTTCCCACTCCTTCCTTGCCTGACGGTGCGACATCTGTTGGCTGCTTAATTAGTTAATTGTTCAACTGCTTCGGGGTTTCATAGTCGCGGGTTCGTGTTCACTCTGGATCAGCGGAGGGAACGAACTATTGTGCGCGGTAGTACGTGACTTGAGTATATAAGCGAATACCATAGGTCCTGGACTGTAGCCTGCCATTTTCTTGTGGTATTTGCTTTACACTAACACACACACACACACACACACACACACACACACCACACACACACACACACATATATATATATATATATATATATATAATATATATATATATTATATATATATATATATATATATATATATATATATATATATACTATATATATATATATATATATATATATATATATATAGATATATATAGATAATATATATATATATATATATATATATATATATATATATATATATATATATATAATATATATATGTGTGTAAACGAATTCCACAGGATAATGATAGTCAGAAATCCAAGCGCTTTCGTCATTACTAAGACAATGTCTTTGTAAAGACGAAAGCGCTTGGATTTTTGACTATCATTTTTCCTGTGGAATTCGCTTATTTATGAGTCACGTGCATCTACTGTGATTTTTTAAGCATATATATATATACATGTATGTGTGTGTGTGTATGTCTGCGTGTGTTATGTTTATATAAAAGCTTACGGAAATATGAACATGTTCAGTAGAAGTTAAACAAAATATTAGAATCTAGAGAGAGAGAGAGAGAGAGAGAGAGAGAGAGATTCTACGGGCTACTGAAAAGCTAGAGCCCGTGCCAGCTCAAGGCTGGGTAAGTCTATATTATGGAGAGAGATTTTATCTTTGGGTGCTAGGACAGTTCGTCCCTGGTCAATTCCTAGTTGGTTGATTCGTCGCCAAGTAATTGATCGTCAGTCAAGTCCTCCCTAAGACATGGAAATAAAGGTGAAGATACCTTAAAAGAAATTTTCGAGTGAAAGTTTTGAACAATTACTTTAGAACTATAATTGTCGTTGAAAAACTGTAGAAAAAAGTTTTTAGAAGAAATAGCAGCAAACCGAATAAGATTTATTCTGGACTTCTACCCACCTACATGACTACCTGCAAGATCATGACTTCAGAGAAAGGAAAAAACAAAGTGTTCTATCAAGAAGATTATATATTATTAAAAATAAGCCGAATGGTGGTGGATCTACGATATATTGGAGGTGCGAAAATCGTGCGTGTAAGGCTCTGAGAATCCACACAGATGAAAATTGGAATTCATAAATAATCACTCTTTAACTGCTGCAGAGGTAAATGCAAGGATCACAATTTCAAATATTAATGTTAAGCCTATTCCGGATCAATTATCACTAGTGAGGTCGACAATTCCAACGACTGGGAATTGTAGCAAATACCTCCGTTTGCACAGCATAATAGGAATGTTAGACATTGGAGGCAAGCTGCTTCCAGGTATCCAACCGCACCAGTTAACAAATGTTGGGCTTTCCATTCCAAGTGAGACACAAGAACGTGAGAGAAGAGCTCCAGACTGAAGCAGCTTAATAATGGTTGGATGACTATAATAGATGAAACTGGTATTAGGCGACAAGTCTTTTATCCAGGCCTTGCTCTCTCCCCCGTTTAACTTCGTGATGCCAGTGATGAAGTTCACCTTTCGACAATTTACGTAAATAAAACAGCACTTTAGCTAAAATAATTTTCACTGAAAACAAGGAAAAACTGGATTAAACAGGAGTGAGGTTTAATTAACTCTGAAGGCAAGAAATTATTTAATCAGAAGGAAAGTCGTAAAGGTCAAAGAATACAGAGGAAGACAAGCAAGTCCTGGATTTGGAAGTAGATATGAAAGGAATGTTCATGGCACTGTGAAGGCACGAACGCTGTTTGATTTTCTTTTTTCAATTTTGATAATTCAATGTAGAGAACAAATGTCCACAGCACACAGAAACCAGTTGCCCCTTAGACAAAACAAGTTCTTGTAACTAATTAATAATTAATAAGATTTGTGTTAATGTTTTGTACATCTCATTTTCATATCCCTCTGTTGATAATTAATAATTATTTCATATTTCGGATGAAAATATATAAATCATATGCGTAGGCATACATTAATTATACCATTCTCTGCAATTCTAGACTGCCTGAAAAGTCTTAAAGATATCACTTAATAACAGAGGAAAGATTTGAAATTTTTTAACAAGTTAAATGATTTTTGGTGCTACGCTCATAAACATGGTTTCAGTGTGTGTGTGTATGTGGTTCTCACATACATGCATTCATATACATATAACCCTGATACATTCAACATTTTGTCGTTGCATCTTATAACTGTACGAAAGAAAGAACAGCTGTCATACATTCTTAAGTTAACTGCTGTATCGTCGAAAGCTTCCACAAACACTTCATTCACTTACACTGAAAGCTCATCATCTCCCGTCGAGCACCTTATGCTACAGAGCATTTGATTCCTATCTTAAATGTCGTCTTGAGGTTCCGGGATACTGAGGCCCTTCCGTTTTGGTAACTTTCTCACTTTACCCAGCCAGCACTTTCTAGGTCTTCTTTTCATCCCCCTCTTAATACTTTTCCTCAGAATCCTATCGTTCGTCATTCGGTCCACTTGGCCGGACCATTTTCAAACCCCACTCGTTTTCCCACTTTCACCTACGCCCATTTTTGATTGACCCCTTCTTATGTATCTCCGCAAAGATTACCCTTTTCTTTCTTCCTACACCACAGTTGCTACAGAAACAGTTCATCTCAGCAGCTTCAACGTTTGTTTTTCGTTCACAGTTATCATCCACATTTCATCTCTATGAAGTGTGCAAATTCTTTATTTTATTTTTTTATTTATTTATTTATTTATTTTTTACAAGGGAACGGTATTCGAACTTTCCAATACGCAAAGTTAAGG
>NC_087209.1:90189280-90221751 GCF_015104395.2 Macrobrachium nipponense | reverse complement strand
CTCTCTCTATGTTTCAGGAGACGCTGTATCACGTTCCACTGAAGTCTCCATTCGCTCTTCCCCTGTTTCCAGTTCGTCACTACGCTATATTTAAATCCGTTGCAACCGTGGGAGATCTTTCCCCTTGCAATTCAACTGAACTGGATCAAACTCCCCCTTTATAACTAACTGTACGTATTTGTTTCCTTCTGTAATTCATTGAATATAATGTGAATCATTTTGTTAATTAATTGTATTTAATTTTCGATATTATCTTTTTGGGAAAATAAAACCTTAGAATTGTATCCCTTGGGTCTCACTGGCGACCTTCTACTCCTTTCCTCCTTTCCGTTTACAAGTAGGTAGCCAAGTCATGACAAGGCTAATTGAATATTGCACACTGTAATGCATCCCCGTCTCCAACTTGTAACACTGACGAATATCTTCATATTCATGAGGTTACGTTTTATCTTTCACTTTGTTGATTGGCTGTTTTTTGTATGTGGCTCTTCCAGGTTCAGTGTATTTCTTATCACATAACGATCGTGCATTTGCATATCTGTATTGGCAATGAGTCAAAGTTAACGTCCCAAGACAAACAAGAATACACATATTTGCGAGCAAAAAACATATTAGTATACAACTGATATTCGTTCGCAAGTTTTATAATACGACTAATAAAAATGTTGTCAATGACGTTTTTTCTTATTTGGAATGTCAGCTCATATGTTATAGTTGTCTCATGTCCATTGTCAAACCAACGACCCTGCAAACGAGTATATATGCATATATGTCTTATGGCGCAAAGTTCTTTAAATTAAATGACCATAACATGTTATAATATGTATCATTATTATTGTTCAAGCCAAAAGGGATTATGGAAAAGCAATCATTATCGTGAAATTAATTGGTAATTAACAGAAGCTCCCCGGGAAATTTGATTTGAATTTATAAATAATTATTCATCGGTTCTACGTATCATTGTTCTGAGAATATATATATATATATATATATATATATATATATATATATATATATATATATTATATATATATATATTATATATATATATATATATATATATATATATATTATAATTATATATTAATATATATATATTAGATATATATATATATATATATATATATATATATATATATATATCATACACATATACATATATCCTGTTACCTTCTGGTACCTCTTTTCGAATGAACACCATATTCCTCTGGGGAAACTTAAATTTTAAGTCAATGGCCCCTATCGAACATGAATTAGGTTCGTGTTCTGAAAAATAATAATACAAATAATAATAATATTAATAATAATTACTTCCATTTCACGCTTCTGACAGAAGCAATTTTGTCACTGACTTTTGCTTAGATAGAAGAGGTGGGCGCTTCTTTGCTCCAAGACATAGGGCATCATTGTTCAAAAATATTGTGCTCACAGAGTCAACCTCTTCCTCATATAAATAATAATAATTATAGACCGGTAAAGAAAAAATAATGCAATTTAATAATAATAACATAATGATAATAATAACTGTAGATAGATAAAACCTAAAAACTAATACTATTTTAATAATAATAATAATAATAATAATAATAATAATAATAATAATAATAATAATAATAATAATAATAATAATAATAATAATAAATAATAATAAAAAGAAGAAGAAGAAGTAGAAGAAGAAGAAGAAGAAGAAGAAGAAGAAGAAGAAGAAGAAGAAGAAGCCAGAAACAAGGGAGGAACTGAACGAGAAATACAACGAACAGGAGAGGGACTAAACAACACATAGAGGATATAAACAGAGGACTTAAAGCCAAAAGACATAAGATCCAACTAAGAGAAGACAACCACCAGGAAATTCCTGAAGCTGAACAAGTACCAACTCTGGGAAAACATACGGAGCAATCCGGTATCACACAAAACATGCAACATGGCTACAGGAAATCAAGGCAGAAGAAATTGGAAGACTAAAATAAAGATTCGCCGAGATCACAACAGACGCAATCAGACACCAACTAAAGGAAATGCCCAACTGGAACGCCCCAGGTCCCGATGATATCCATAGATAGTGGCTCAAAACTTCAAGGCCCTACAACCACGAATAGCAGAACAACTCCAGCATTACATCACAATCCACCATGTGCCTAAATGGATGACCACAGCGAGAACATCCTAAGTACAAAAAGACAAGAACAAAGGAAATATAACAAGTAACTACAGGCCTATCACCGGCCTATCAGTAATGTGAGAGTTACCAACAGGTATCATCAGTGAAAGGCTATACAACTACCTAGAGGATACAAACACCATCCCCTGCCAGCAGAAAGGCTGCTGAAAGAAGTGTAGGGGCACAAAAGACTAGCTCCTGATAGACAAAGTGGTAATAAAGAATAGTAAGAGAAGGAAGACAAACCTAAGCATGACATTGATTGGCCACAAGAAAGCCTTCGGCATGATAGCACACACATGGTTAATAGAATGCTTGAGCATATATGGGAAACATGGAAAACACCATCAGTTTCCTCAAAAATACAATGTGTAACTGGAATACAGTACTTATAAGCTCTGGGATAAGACTAGGAGAGGTTAACATCAGGAGAGGGATCTTTCAAGACGACTCACTGTCCCCCACTACTCTTTGTAGTACCCATGATTCCCCATGACAAAAGTACTACAGAAGATGGATGCCGGGTACCAACTCATGATGTTCATGGACGACTTTAAGAGCATTAAGGAAATAGATACCTTAATCCAGACTGTAAGATGATATCTGCGCATAACAGGATGGAGTTTAAAATGGTAGAAAATGTGCCTTGGTCAACATTACAAAAAGGTAAAGGGATAAGCTACAGTATGGGAATAGCATCAAACACATAGAAGAGACAAGCGCCTCGGCAGCGTGGTTGGTATGGTATTAGCGTCCCACCTTGGTGGCCGCAGGTTCGATTCTCGGCCATTCCATTGAAGAGTGAGAGATGTGTATTTCTGGTGATAGAAGTTCACTCTCAACGTGGTTCGGAAGTCACGTAAAGCTGTTGGTCCCGTTGCTGAATAACCACTGGTTCCATGCAACGTAAAAGCACCATACAAACAAACATAGATGAGACAGGATACAAATACTTGGGAATAATAGAAGGAGAGGATATAAAACACCAGGAGATGAAGGACGATTAGGAAAGAATATATGCAGAGACATAAGGCGATACACAAGTCAAAACTCAACGCCAGAAATATGATGACTGCCATAAACACATGGGCAGTACCAGTAATCAGATACAGCACAGGAGTAGTGGAGTGGGTGTAGGCTGAACTCTACAGCATAGACCAGAAAACTAGGATACACATGACAATACACAAGGCACTACACCCAAGAGCAAATACGGACAGACTATACATAACGAGAGGAAGGAGGGAGAGGGCTACTAATCATAGAAGACTGCGTCAACATCGAGGGCAGAGCACTGGGGCAATATCTGAAAACCAGTGAAGACGAATGGCTAAGGAGTGCATGGGAAGAAGGACTGATAAAAGTAGACGAAGACCCAGAAAATACAGAGACGGGAGAGTGACAAACAGAACAGAAGAATGGCACAACAAAACCAGTGCATGAACAGTGCATGAGACAGACTAAAGAACTGGCCATTGATGAAACATGGCAATGGCTACAGAGGTGAAAACTCAAGAAGGAAACAGGAGGAATTCTAACTGTGGCACAAGACCAGGCCCTAAGAACCAAATATGTCCAAAGAATGATAAATGGGAATAACATCTCACCCATAATATGCAGGAAATGTAATTTGAAAAATGAAACCATAAACCACATAGCAAGCGAATGTCCGGCACTTGCACAGAACCAGTACAAAAAGAGGCGTGATTCAGTGGCATAAGCCATCCACTGGAGCCTGTGCAAGAAAACCAGCTACCTTGCAGTAATAAGTGGTACAAACACCAACCTGAAGGAGTGACAGAAAACGATCAAGCAAAGATCTTCTGGGACTATGGTATCGGAACAGATAGGATGATACATGCCAATAGACCAGACGTGATGTTGATTGACAAAATCAAGAAGAAAGTATCACTCATTTGAATGTCATAATACCATGGGACACCAGAGTAGAAGAGAAAGAGAGAGAAGAGAGAGAAAAGAATTGATAAGTATCAGGATCTGAAAATAGAAATAAGAAGGATATGGGATTTGCCAGTGGAAATTGTACCCTTAATCATAGGAACACTAGATGCCAAAGTAGCTCCAGGATTCACGCAGAAAAGTGTGCCCCTAGAAACAGCACACAGTGAGAAAAGTGATGGGCTCCTAAGGAGGCAGGATGCAACCCGGAATCCAACACTATAAAACCCACCCAGTCAAATAGAAGGACTATGATTGACCAAAAAAAAAAATATATATATATAATAATGTAAAAGAGAATGGCATACTTAAAAGAGTTGATTTTATATTTTTCTTTTTTTCCATTTTTCTTATCATCTTCTCAGGCTCAGCGATGATTCTGAGTAACTGGCAATATATTCATATTGGGAAATTCTCAAAATTCTCAAAAATGCTGAAGGTGATCTTTTGTTAAAACAGGATTCTGGTGTCATTCAGGTCTGGTATTAACAGCATAAGATCTCAAGTCCAGGTCAAGCAGAGGTCATAGTTGTTGCTGGTATTATTCTGTAGGTGAAGGTCAATTCCAGGCCAGAGTCTTCTTCTGTGTACATCCGGTGTTGATATTATTGCTGGTACAGCTGGTATTAACATGACGTTTCGACCTCCTCACAGGTTATCTTCTTGCCGAGTCAGTAGTTGGACTGAAGCAAGAGTCTGTGTGTTGGTATTTATAATGGCTCAGACAAAGAGCTGAATTCTCATTAGTCTGGAATCTTAAATTGATGGCTGCAGGGATTCAGTTGTGCTAACAGCATAGTAGTGTGTCTGGGGATGGATGTCAGGAGTCCTGCCTGTAGTGGGAGTCCTATCATCCTGTGGGGCCTCCTGATTATCTGACACTGTCAGGGGGTTGTTCACTGCTCTTTGGGTGGCGATGGGGAGGAGAAACATTTCCTGAGTAATGTTCAAATTAGGTATTTCCTTTCCTATATGGAGGGCTTCCAGGAGGAGCAGACTTCGGGAATCTGTTGTCTGGTCTATGATCTCCATCTTAGGGATAATATAATTTCTTTTTATTTGTATGTTATGGGTAGTCGTGGCATGATTAAATATGGCTCCTTCTTGGGTGTGGCAAGAGATTCGCTTGGAGCGCATGGAGAGCATATTGATGTATTTGCCAAGACATTCTCGGACAGGGTATGTGTATTGGTAGACCAATACACATACCCTGGATCCTACAAGGTCTCGCAGGGTTGTTCCTCATCACCAGACTGCTCATCGTCTTCACTTTATAACTATTACAAGGTTAATCTTTTTGTCTGGATTAGTGGGACTGGCATTTCCTTTAATGATGCTTATAAGTGTTTGCTCGTCCTCCTTTTAACTCTGGTGGAAGTACCCCTTCTAAAATGTTTGATGGGCTGTGAAACATCGGGGCGGGGTTCCTGGTGGTGGTACCAGGCTTCCATAATCTTCCTTCTTGATTCATAAACAGCACGATTGTTGAGTCCGTTGACAACAAGGACCTGGACTGAGCATTCCAATTAACTGTATGTGTCGCTCCAGGAGGAACTATGAGAGAGGGCCCTCCTAACGAAGGATGGTGGAACATTTATACCTGTCAGAGTACTCGCTCTCTCCCTTCATACAAATTCCCATGTTCGTCAGCTTTGTGTACACCTTTGTGCTGAATTGTGTATCTTGCTGTTCGACAAGGACGTCGAGGAAGGGGAGGCGGCGGACTTAGCAATTTTTTATTGGGAATGTGAGGCAGCTGTAGTGTATTATGCACATTGCAGCTGCTCTATCTTATCATGGGAATTGGCGCAGACGAAGGTATCATCAATTTAGTACACATACATTCAAGGTTTACTGGAATTCAGGAAAACCCTTTGTTTGACAGTTCCCCTGTAGAAATCGGAAAAGAGGACTTTAGATCCCATCACCACCTGTCAATCTGGGTGTACATGTGGTTTTGGTGGTGAGCGAAAGGGGCCTTTTTGGAACAGATTTCCAGCAAGGCTCAAAGGGATGTACAAGGCTGTAGTGTCAAAGTCCCTATAAAATTGAGGGCTTACTTGCCCAGTTTCATCAGCAGGGCTGATAAAACTTTTGCTTTCGTCCTTATCCAACTTGAGGAATACCGCCAGAAGATTGAAGAAATCCTGGCAGACTCTATGAAATGACACAGAATCACCAAGAACCCCAACCCCATTGATGATATCAAGTGAGGAGGCTAACCAGATTATTGAGATGGTCAATGCTGCCTCAAGACGCCCTGTATCTGCCACCCATTACTGGTGACCATGACTTTGTGTAGATCTATGGGATTGTTTAAAACCCACAAGTGAAAAGAACCCCCTTCAGCCTATAATCAACCAGATCCCTGCCTTGACGTACATGTTGGCTAAGAAACTCAATACCATGTTGATCTCATGTGTCCCAAATAGCCACAGCTTGAAGTTGTCAGCCGAGTTCCAAGAAACCCTATGAGCAACGTGCCCCAGAAGATGCATCACTTTGATGGATGTGGTGTCCCTGTTAACAAACGTCCCCGTTGATGAAACCATACAAATGATCTTGGACAGAGTTTACAATGACCTCAACACTCCATCTGTAACAAGAGGGGCCCCCACAACCACATGTACACCCAGATTGACAGGGTGACAATGGGATCTCCCCTTGGAGTCCTCTTCGCCAATTTCTACAATGGTACCATTGAACAGAGGTTCTGCAAGAATTCAGCAAATCGAGGATGTATTTGTGCTACATTGATGATAACTTTGTCTGTACCAACTTCCAGGATGAAATAGAACAGGTGCGATGTGCATTTGATAACCACAGCTGCTTCACGTTCACAACAGAACATTGCTGAGACTGCAGCTTTCCCTTTCTAGACATGCTTGTCTAACATAAGATACCCAATTCAGCAAAACAAAGGTGTCCACAAAAATGTGAATGAATGGAATAGAGTGAGTGCCCTGACTGGTATAAGGTCTCCACCACAAGCACCATCATGAGAGGGGCCCTCTCTCACTGCTCCTCCTGGAATGGCACACACAATGAGTTAGAGCGCGCGGCCCAGGTCCTCTCTGGCAACAGACACACCAATCGTACAGTTGATAAATCAATAAGGAAGAATATAGAAGCCTTACACCACCAGGAACCCCGCCTCGAGGTTCGAGAGCCCATAATGCTTTTCTACAAGGGGCACTTCCACCGAAGGTACAAGGAGGATGAGCAAGCCCTCAAAAACATCGCCAAGGGAAACACCAGCTGCCCCAATCCAGACAGAAGATCCCTTAAAGAAGATGAGTGTGGTCTACCATTACACGTGCCCCCATCCGAGGATGCCTCGGCAAATACATTCGGTATAACCTCCATATGATTCTCCAATTGAATTTCCTGCCACACCCAAGAAGGTATCCATATTTAAAGCACGCCAGGACTGGCTATATAAACGAATAAAAATAAAATAAATATTATCCCTGATATTGAGATCATGGACCAGACAACAGATCCCAATGCTGAGCCGCCTGGAAGCCCTCCATATAGGAAAGGAGAAACCTAATTTGAACATTACTCAGGAAAAGTTTCTTCCTCACCACCACCTGGAGAGCAGCGAACGGACCCCCCCCCCCCCCAACAGTGTCAGATTTAATTAGGAGATCCCACAGAATCATAGGAACCCCACTACAGGCAGGACTCCAGACATCTGTCCCTGGGCACACTAGTAAGCCGCTTGCATGAATGAATCCCCACGGCCATCAATATGAGATCCCAGACTCTTGAAGCCTCTAGATTGGATTGGACGTGTGTATGAAAGATTATATCATTTGGTAATCATATCATCAAATCATTAGGTAATCAGCAGTAAACAATGTGCCACTAACCCACTAACAACACTAACACTAGCGTTTGCTAGGAAAGCAAGGAGTCTCGTACACTTGCATAGCTAGCCCGGCCCCAATTCTCCCCCCCCCCCCCCAAAAAAAAAACCCCCCCCCCCCCCCAAAAAAAAAAAAAAAAGAAACTACACACAAGGGAAACTAACCTTCTAATCGCACTAGGTAAGAGAGCCCAAAAACTACACTTTTAACAAAAGTGGACTTATTACTACTGCAAAACATCGTGGTTCAGCTTCCTCCCCCTCTCCCTGTAAGGTGGTGGGAGAGAGGACGATCCCAATATTGAGCCTGATTAAATTACTCTTGCCTTATGGCCCGTGCCATTTGCCTTCTCGCCGTGCCTTAACAACACCTTAAGAACTTACAAACTCAATACAAAAATACGACATGCACTATACTGAACACTATATGACAAATGGGTCTTTCCCATTCAATTTCTTTCTTCCTTATACTTTCCTGTCACCCAACCCTAGCCCCTTCCTTAAAACAACCTTACCTTACTTCTGGGTGACCCTTAGGATTTTCAAACAGATTGGCAATCGGAACCTCAACTTCATCTCATCCACCCTCCTTGTCCTTGTCTTTCTTTTCAGTCCAACTACTGACTCCTGAAGATGACCTGCGAGGAGGTCGAAACGTCACGTTAATACCAACTATACCAGAACCAACACCGGCTGTACACCGAAGATAACCTCGGCCTGGGATTAACCTAATGCTTACGGATAATACCAGCACTGACTACCACCCCTGCTTGACCTGGAACTGAGATCTTATGCTGTACCAGTATACCTGGAATGACTCCAGAATCTTGTTTTAATAAAAGATTCACCTTCAGCATTTTTTTTAGAATTTTTTTTAGAATTTCTCAATATGAATATTAGCCAGTTTCTCAAAAACATCGCTGAGAAAGAGAAACAGATGATAAGAAAAAAAGAAAAAAAAACAATATATAAAATCAACTCGCTTATTTATGCCATTCTCTTTAACAGAATTTGCCTAAAAGAGGGTACATTATCAAAATTATAATAATAATAATAATAATAATAATAATAATAATAATAATAATAATAATAATAATAATAATAATAATAATAATGGTGAAACAAATCCGCAGCCATGTATATGTACATATATTTAAAGATAGATAGTACAGAAAGCTTTTCGGGAAACTGTTTGAAAGCTTTCTGTATAGATTTATCTTCAAAATATGTATATATGCATAATTGGATTTGTTTCTCTATTTGAAGACTACGCTGCTATGAGCGGTTTTTAATTAAATAATAATAATAATAATAATAATAATAATAATAATAATAATAATAATAATATAATAATAATAATAATGAATAATAATGATAATAATAATATAATAATAATAAATCAGAGGTGGCTTGCCGAACTTTCTTTCCTAAAGAAAGCTGTTAACTTTCTAAAAAGCCGAACAGGAAAAGTCTTGAAGGTTCCATTCAATAAACAAAGGCCTTTTTTAGACAATTCTTGTTCCATCAAAACAATTCTTCTTTCGTTTTTAGACAAACTTGGATTTTACTTTCATACAATAGTTCAGATATGAACAGACAAAGTGGTTATTTGATTTCATGTGGCGTTCATGTTATTTATAGTTTGCATGAAATCCTTGAATGATACTCTTTTATTTCTTTATTGCCTGCTATTTTCTTTATATTGCCTTCGTGAATGTAGCAATAAAATACGACGATATAAATGTTAGTTAGAATAAGTTTTCAGATGAGAAGGTTCCATTACTTTCTAGGATGTATTGCTATTCACAATGTATTTAAAAATCTATCCTTATTTTCCTGTTTGAAATGTTTTCAAACTTCGTATGTAAAAAAAAAATGTTATTATATAAACTAGAGACAAAATTATCCCTAAACACGAAACGCAAAAACGTTAGCAAAAAAGGTGGTATCATCACAACACTATAAAGGGTTTTTAAGAAATGCATTTTAATTTGAGTAATGTCAAGCGAAAAATTATATAGTATATTTTTTTTTTTTTAATATCTTTCGTTTAATTTCAACATAAAATGAAAATTATGACCAAACTCATAAAAAAAATAATTTTTTTATAAGAAAGAATAATTATTGTTTTCAGCTTTAAACCTAAAAGTGACAAATAAAAAAAAAACTTGCTGTTAAATCATTTTGCTCTGTGCTGTGTTAAGGATGTTTGTTTCTTGCTAACAAAAATAATTCTCATTTCCTGCATCTATTTGTTTTAAACTTTTTGTAACTCATTTTCCGTAATGTAGATTCATCATAAAAATGAACGAGGTTTGATTTTAATTTATACGGAAGTCCGAGGTTCGAATCCTGGCCGAAGCAGATGCACTGAGTATCTGAAATCTGAGCAATTAACGCAGTGTCCGATTAGACTTGACTTGCTTCCACCTACTTAAAAGAACATCAATTGGCAGTTTACAATAAAACAGAAAAACATAATCATGCACATAGTAGTTCGTGTACCGATAACTGCTATTATAATTTACATTAGCATTAGTGATACTTAAATAAAAAATACTCATAGTAGCATAAGTCCCGAAATGGAGAAGCAAATCCACCGTTATGTATATATACATATATTTAAAGATAAATGTGTGCAAAAAGTTTTCGGAAATCTGTTCGAACCAGTTCCCGAAAGCTTTCTGTACAGATTTATCTTATGTATCTATGCATAAAGGTGGTTTTTTCTCTATTAATGCCACTGTTATATGCCGTGAACCGGCAATCTATTCAGTTGTTATTCTGTTGCATTTCCGGAACTTAGGTTCAGTTTATTGTTTTCCGAGGAAGGTGAAAATGAAAGAGCACAGCCATAAATCAAAGAACACCGTTATTACCATCTGTATTATTAATGGTGATAGTGCTATGAAAAATCTAATGGCAATAGTCAACTCTGAAATCCCTGTTCTGAAGGGTTTCATCCGCAGAAATAAGCTATACTACATCTTCCGTGACTGTATTCCCTGATTCCATTTTGCATTTTCCCGCTAAAGTTGATTCATCTGAGAATCCTAACCTGAGGTTTATGAACACATTTAGCAGAGGAATCGCTGCTCTCTGTCCAAAGTGAAATCAACTCAATAAGTTATTTAATTTGTCTCCACAATCTCGCTGTCTCTGTCCTTATTGCTCAAGACCTGAGCGTTTCCAAAGCCATTTAGGTAAGACGAGACTCAAGATTCGCCTTAAACTTTTTAATACTTAAACATATAAGAACAGTTGCAAATTCTAAATAGCTGCAGATGTCACTTGACTCCTAAAGCATATAGCATATATTTAAATATTATTTTGATAATTAAAAAACCGTAAAAAACTTTCCATGTTTCATGTCGATATTATAAAACAATAAGGAAGTAATTATTTCCTCTGTTTTTGAAGAAAATAAAAGATAACTACGGAATAAAAAACAAGTAAAAAATGCGCCGAAGTTTCTTCGGCGGAAACGAGTTTTCTGTTCAGCGTATAATGTTGTATGAGCCGCGGCCCATTAAACTTTCAGTCACGACCGTGTGGTGGCCTGTCCTATACCGTTCCCAGATGCACGATCATGGCTAAATTTAACCTTTAATAAAATGAAAATTACTGCGGCTAGAGGGCTGCAATTTCGTATGTTTGATGATTGGAGGGTGGATGATCTACATACCGATTTGCAGCCCTGTAGCTTCAGTAGTTTTTAAGATCAGTATTATCTGTCCCTCTTTTACAGAAAACAATGATACTAAAACGCGTTAATCATTTAGCGATCGTCAGTATTCTGAAAAAACTGACCAGATCGAAGAATGATCCTTATGGGCTACTTTTATGGAGGGAGCTTTGCGGAGCTAATACGACCGAAATGAGAACAAGAAGGAGAAGAGACACCATATTCCAAGGATATCAAAAGTTCCAAACCACAAATGAGATGTGCGAGGAAATGTCCAAATTTTTCGGAAGAAAATAAATGCATTCGATCCTATGCAGGTTATACCGGCCACTTGCTACATCTTCGCACCATCTCATCACAGAATCATCCTGGGATAATGGGTGTGTTCAAGACCATTTTCACGAATGACATGCCAGGTTTATTGTAAACAATTTAATCTTATTGTCCATCATGGTTTATTCAATGCACAGGAATAGGATAAGCTCATGATTTTTTTTCTTTTCACATTCAAACAGATTAAGTCACAAATGTCGGATATTTCCTAGATAGTGACTTTAAGGGATTTCGGGGGTCATTATCTAAGACAATATTTCAGAGGGGTCATTATCTTTATGATACTTGCCAGTCTTTTGTTTATGTTTTTTGTTAACGGTAATCGCCAACGGGTTGTTATACATACCAGGTAAGACCGTGGGTGTCACTATCAAGAAATTCCCAAATATCGTTTCAAAACCTAATCAATTATCTCTTGGGAAGATACCATACCCAAAAGAGAAATCTACCTGATAAATAACCTCTGTGTCGAATAGGAATGGACTTGGGTCCTTTGTCTTAGAACGCTAGGAAGGTAACCCTTGGGAAGGGGCTCAAGGTGCCTCAGCGAAAAAATGGCTTTCTTAGGAAGCCTTGCCCCCCCTCCCCTCTAGTGAGGCCCTTATGGGGGCGTGTTCTGACTGACGGTGGTTCTTAAATTGCTTTAGGCTCGCTGCTCAGGATCATCTGATGCTTAAGCTCTTTACTTACGCTTGCAATGATCTCTACATATAAGCTGGAGACAGCTGTGTATGATGGAGGATGAACCCCTTACACAAATAACTTCCATAATATTACCCGACACACACAAATGTGGCCCCGACATTTCCTCAATTGCCAGGTACCAAGATGAATTCCACGAGGGGGGCTTGGGGGTTGGGGTGGGTGGGGCTGGGGGAGATTGGACCATTTCCAAAAGATGCAATGTGGTTCAGGGGACGTAACCATTAATTTACGAATGCATTAATTAGTCGACTCTGGCGAATTGCAACCAGGTAAGAGAATAGCATGGGACTCGTAATATTATATCAAAAATTCTCACTGAAGGCCCCGAGTTTAATACCCTTTGAAAATTTCAGTAAATTTAAGAACATTTTGCGAGAATTGTACGTACAGTGAATTAATGAGACAGAATCATCCACAAAAAAAGCTACCATGTACAGGGAGGAGTACCTATAAAGGAATCACTATGGAAGTGTTGAAAATTTCCATTGAAATAATTCTCTCTCTCTCTCTCTCTCGTCTCTCTCTCTCTCTCTCTCTCTCTCTCTCTCTCTCTCTTTCTCTTTGACACCCTGTTATTCAGAGTAAAGCCGGCAAAAGGTTCTCAATTTCTCCACTTTATAGCAGTACATCAAACCGTAAGCTAACGCAGTTAATCCTCTAATGCTTCCCTTGTGAAGGATATTCATGCTTGTCTATAGAAGAGTGATGGCTTATTGCCGTCGGTTCCCCGGTGTCTATAAGCAAGTTTTTTGGTAAAAGGCGACTTCTTGGCGGATGTTTTCCTGCTATCTGCTGATTCTTGGTTTTACGGTCCTGTACATGATTCTGAATAAAAATTCTTATATTTTGCTATTAGAGATTTAGAGATTAACCTCCATTTAGTTTTCTATGAAAGAAAACCTTTATGCCGGATTTGTTTGTCCGTCCGTCCGCACTTTATTCTGTCCTCTCTCAGATCTAAAAAAAAACTGCTGAGGGTAAAGGGCTGCAAATTGGTATTTTGATCATCCACCCTCCATTCATCAAACATACCGAATTGCAACCGCTCTAATCTCATGAGTTTTTATGTTATTTAAGGTCAATGTTAGCGATGGACCTTGCATCTGGCAGCGCTTTCTGGAGGCATGGGACGCACCCTCATTCTCCTGCCTCTCGCAGAAAACTCAACTACGCCGAAGAAACTTTATTCTATTTTCAACAGATTTTTCCCTTTTTTCTCTTCAATATATTTATCAAGTATCGTATCATTTCAGCAATACAAGACCTGCCTTACCATCTATAGAATTAGAGGTGTCAATATTAAGGGTAAGGTGCTAATTGTTTTGTTTCAGTATCATTGTAGGACGATTTTTATGAGTGTTCCCAAAATGGGAACGTTGGCTTCTGAAGAGTTTTAATATCTGTGAGAGAAAACTATTGGTGCCGACTTTCTAGTCTGTCCGCACTTTCTCTGTCTGCCCTTAGATCTTAAAAACTACTAAGGCTAGAGGGCTGCAAATTGATACGTTGATCATCCACCCTCTAATCGTCAAATATATTAAATTACAACCCTATTGCCACAACAGAATTATTCTATTTAAGGTTAAAATTAGCTATGGATCATAACGTCTGGGGAGCAACTGAAGCACTACCAGTCGTAGGCGTAGCTGATAGTTTTAAGCCCGCCACTAACGCTCATCTTCGCCACTAACGATACAATCTTTTTCCTCAGTCCTCCATAGCAGCCGTTGCGTCAGCACACGATGCTCTGGCCGTAATTGGCTTGCTGACATCATAAAAAAATATCATCAACGTTAAGTAAGACGTCCAGAGAAAGAGTGGTTGAAAAAAAAAAAACAATTAAATACTCTCATGTGAATTTGTTAAGAGTTTGAAATTTGGCACCAAGGACTTTTATAACGTTTATTAAATATTTTATGAATGAAGGAAGAGTTCCACGGAAAGATTATTAAATTCCTAATCGTTTCCTTCATTGTAAAGTTGACACATGTAGGCCTAATATTTCTTTATTTCTTTAAAAGCTCTTAATACTGATTTGTTTTCATTTAAGTTGACCTTATGATTTGTGTTACAGTGAATGAAAATCTTTAGTTTACTACGGTCTTCCTGTATTTCATTAGTGTGTCGATTAGTTCACACTAATAAACTGACGTGTGATGTCAGCAATGAATAAACACATAGTCCAATATTGGTTTCATCAGAAAGTAAAATATTATTTTAAACTCATTTTAAAAATGTATTACATACATGATGCATAATCATGTATGTAATTATAGATGAATATAGGCTTCTTGTTTTACACTATGTTGTCATAAATATTGATTCTCATTGAAAAACTGACTTGCATATATAGTTTATAAACTACGAATACTTTAATGTGTCTTAATGTGTTTACGATAGCCTTTGGATTTTACTTGCCAAAGCAAAGTCTCATTCTTATAGAAGGTTTCAATGAAATCTACAAGCCATTCAGGAATGATGCTGTCACTTTCAACCGTCATTATACAGAATTGTTTTTTTCTGTGGAAAAAAATAGACATATATTATTCTGACATCCATATCAATCATTAAAAACACAGGTAAATCAAATGTATCAACTATTTAGGCATAAACACTTTCAATTTAATAAAATCCAACTCAATGTTCTTCATTGGTACATGTTATGGGTCCACGGACGGACAGTAAACTGACTTCAACTAAGCCAAAAAAGTTGTATCCACCACATTAATATTGCAATGCGCATGCGCAGACGTTTTGGCCTGAGGCTCATCGATTGAGACGAGCTTTTTACCAGGCCACCTGCGCAGGCCAGAAAAATTGTGCAGGTGTCCACACTAACTTCCTATTTTATCTGCACAGTCCAACTGTGCAGTTATAACTGAATGTTAGTGACAGGTCTTTATACAGTATTATCCGTTGTACAGAAAAACTCGATGCACCGTAGAAACTTCGGCGCCTTTTTTACTTGTTACGGATGCTGACTAAATCCAATGAAGCTTTATTAAGAGAGATGTGCAGTTCTTTTATTTGAAATCGACCTGACAGAAAACGCCGATGCTATCCTCTGTTTATTTCGAGTACGTTGCTTTAGATGGAAGCTTGGTTTATTTCCTGATGATACTCCATAAAGCTATCTAATCAAGTCCTCTAGAATCAGTGAGAGACATCATGAAAATAGATAACAGATGCAACTGAACTTTCGTAAATGTCATTGCCTCTATGACAAAATTATGACACCTGTCTCAGTTTTATATTTTATGAAATTTATTACTTCATTCGAATGATGGTTCGATTGACCTCACATTTTCCGACACTCCGAATGTTCAAACTCATCTTTTAAAAATGAAATTGGGAACAATGCTCGTTCTACCTCAGAAAAACTAGGTGCTTGCTTTAGGTGACATGAACTTTCTTCAACTGCATAAAAAGTGCGCATAAAAGAACCTTATATATATATATATATATATATATATATATATATATATATATATATATATATATATATATAATATATATATAATATAGATAGATAGATATAGATATATATACATCTATTATCTATCTATATATATATATCTATATAGATATATATATATATATATATAAATATATATATTATATATATATATATATAGATAGATATATATATAAGAATCGATATATATATATATATATCTATATCATATATATCTATCTATCTATATATATATATATATATATATAGATATATATATATATATATATATATATATATATATATATATATATATCATATATATATTCTTTATAGTAACAACAAACAGGAATATAGCATGAAAACTTGGGTGGTCCTACCATACAGTGATAATCTCAAAGTTATTCCCATTTTCTTAGAGTTTTAGGGTTAATGTAGCCAATAATAACAATAATAGAATAAAAAAAAAACACAGTAATACGAACTCTCCCGAAAACGTTAGAGTGTATATCAAAGCGCGCATGCAAGTAATGTGACAATTTTTATATTGAAAAGAGTATCACAAATAAGAGGTATAAAATATTCAAGGGATAACAACACAATTTTCGTTAAAATTAGTAGAAGCAGCCATACCATTAATTGAGCAGGTGCTTAAAAGATGGACTATCCGACTAGAACAGGCAAAAAATCTGACTGAATCTAGTTAAAATAAAAGAAAGCTTCGCAATAACAGAATATTAACCAAGGACCGCACAAGTTTAAAGAAGCCTATTAAACTGGGATTAGTAAAAAAGGTGTCCTCTTAGGGGGCACCGATATGTAAAAAAATGAAACAGCAACTTTTTTTTCGTAGATGCGAATAATTTTTGAGTCGTTGATATGCTGGACTGTACGGTGGACAAGCATGTTAATTTCTGCCCCAATGATATAGAGTTTGAATATAGAATTTATAGGGCCAATGCCAAGCAAAGGGATCTATGAGGTCATTCAGCGCTGACATGGAAATTGACAATAAAATCTCGCCGTTGCGCTATGAATCAAGTGTTAGGAGAGGGTGGAAAGTAAGATGAAGAAAGTGAAGATGAAAAGGAGGGTACAGTGAAAAAGGAACCGAAAGTGGTTTCTGGGGGGCGTGGGGGACCGAAAGCACACTTCAAAGAACCTCAAGTAATGCCTACAGTGCGCCGCATGAGGTCCACTGTTGGCACTACCCCCTTGCAGGGTTCTGCCACTATGTATCAGTTGTCGTGAAGATTTCTTAAAAGCTTAAGACAAAAGTATTCTGTTTTCTTCATCCTTTCACTTGGATGTTTGTGCGTGGGGTAATGGCCTGTGTGCTAACTCCAAGGCATTACCGCACAAGCAGTGACGTAATTCAGCATTGGCTTATTCTGGCCCGTGTTTAATCTTTGTGCATTCTCCAGTGGGTTGATAATCTTCCAGCTGGAATCTTGGCAATGGTTCAGTGAGTAGGAAGTCATGACAGTAATAATTGCGATTTTCTTTCTGTCAGAGGGCAAGAGTCCAAGAACCACTGTAAAGGTCTGACGTAAACTGTTTCCTTAGTTTACAGGAGACCCATATCGAGTCCGTGTGGTGGGGATTAGTGGGAGAAGGCTTTTCGTTGTAATGGGTTGACGTTTTTCAGTTGTTTTTAACTTGTGTCTGGACATTTCGCCTACTCCAGGTTAACTCTAACCAATGGACCCATTTATTGCTACAAATTTTGTTAACAAACGCA
Organism: Macrobrachium nipponense; assembly: GCF_015104395.2. Classification (NCBI taxonomy): domain Eukaryota; kingdom Metazoa; phylum Arthropoda; class Malacostraca; order Decapoda; family Palaemonidae; genus Macrobrachium; species Macrobrachium nipponense. Next base: position 90,203,842 of record NC_087209.1, on the reverse strand, counting down.
GGATAACTATAAATTCAGTCACATTGTTAGGAATTTAAGTTTTTTTTTTTTTTTTTTTTTTGTTACCCGCAATGCTGAGTAATTTTGTTTTTACACCGAAATAAAAGTAAATCAAGTGATCAAACTTTTTTACTCATTCGAACAAACCAAACAGTGCTGCGTATCTTCAATTTTTTTTTATAATTAAACAAAACTGAACAAGAGACTAGGACTGTTTGATGAATTATGGTTTTGAAAAAATTTTTTACGACCGGTTTGGTTTTAAATGCGAATTTGTCTTGTGAACAGTAATTAACTGGAGTAATTATCATTAAATATTTATGATGATTTATTATTTTATTTATGTAAGAACGCGTAGATGAGATGACAATTATGACTGATTCTTTGTGCACACTGATCAACTCTCATCCTCGTAGCTTCAGTTAATTAAAATACATAATATCTGTTATGAGGGGATATTGAAAAGAATAAAAACGAAAGGAATATAATAAAATAAAGAAAGAATAACGGCCTTGTAATTTTGAGGTATAATTTAACTTGAAGAATAAATGTTTTACCCCTTGGGAGGTCGGGCATATCAATCAATGATTTTAGGTAGAAAAAGATCAAGCAGTGGACAACCAAATGAAAGGAGAGCTGCATCTGGAAAAGCTCATTTTGATTGCCTTATCTTGCTGTTCCAAGTAATGGTAAAAAGAAAAATATTTTTTTCTCTTAATATTTTAGATCTTTCATGTAAACATTATTCTCCTCCACCCCCGACCCCACAAACAAAACCAGCCAAAGCAAATTTACTCAGCCCCAAACGTGCGGAATTAATGGTGAGATATCTTTCACTAGACCATTACTCCGAGAGCAATGTGGAAAAATAATGGAGGGAAAATATTGCGGAGAAATAATAAGTGCTTCGAAATTCATGATGTATCTTGGTAGATGGTCCTTTGAAGGTTTCACGATCCAGGCAATTCCCTCGACATACAAACTGTGAGTTTAAAAAAAGAATATGTATTTTTTCTTCTTCATGCCAAATTTATTTGTACTTTTTCCCGTTATTGGAACAAGTTTATCAGAAATTAACCTTTTAATAGGTGCTTTGAATGACTGGAAACGAGAAACATTCTCATAAACAATGTGCCAGTTAAGGAGGAAAGGCTGACTCCTACCTTAAAGGAGAGTAGGAACAGCGAAGTTTTGCAACGTCTTCAATGTTTTCAAGAATAATCATTGACAGTCAGTTAACGTGAGCGCATTTATTGATTTTGGGAAATTAAGAAAGAAGAGGTCTAGTGGCTCTTCGGCTACTTACGGTTATTACAAGGTCGTGGATTGTCCACGATCAAGCGAAGGTATCCAAATCCCAATCTATGACTGATGTCTGCAGTTTCCGTGAAAATGTTATACGGCTGAAGGTTGGCGGTTCAGATATTAATATACTACTTGACCGTTCCTGAGCCTTCAAAAAAAAAAAAAAAAAAAAACTTGTCTGGTGGAATTTTCCGCTTGTAGTTGGTAATAATCCAATGTTTTTTGCTTTAGTTTGGTGAAATAGAATCCCAAATTGTTGTTTTTTTGCAATAGCAACCATTTCATCATTCATTTCAGTTCGTCGTTGGACGAGTGGGTTATGTGTTAGCCTATCGATTCGGTAATTGCGAGTTCGATTCTCCGCTCTGCCAACATGGAATCAGAGGAATTTGTGTCTGGTGATTAGCAATACATTTCTTGATATAATGTGGTTCGGATTCCACAATAAGCTGTAGGTCCCGTTGCTAGGTAACCAATTGGTTTCTAGCCACGTAAAAATATCTAATCCTTCGGGCCAGCCCTAGGAGAGCTGTTATCCAGCCCAGTGGTCTGGGTGAACTAAGATACACTTGGCTTATTTCAGTTCTAAATTGACGCAGATCCAATTGAGAGTAATTTTACTGCCTTCCTTCTGCTGCGAAAAAGGCTATTGCTCTAATGACAGAGATTTATTTATTCTTTTAACTAGCTTGGATGGTGCCTTGGGAGTCAGTGTGCATTTTCATATCCCATTGTTTGTACTAGGATTCATCTAGATTCTATAAATTTCACAATAGGAATCAATTCTGAGTGGGGTGTGGCGGCTCTGTCAGACAATCTAGGTTTGTTTGGCAGAGGTGGAAAATATTGCTGGTGTTGTTGCTACACTGGGATCAACAACAATTAAGTAAATATTCGGTGGCGCAGTTTTATTAATTGTGTCTTGTGCTGCTTGAGAGTGGGTTGTGGAATTTACAGAGAAGATTGGAGCAGCATTTCTTTTGTATGTCAATGCTCCGTAGGGCTACGAAGAGGCTTCCAGCGTAGGTTTTGGGTGGATTCTTTTCGTCCAGGTTAATGCAGCAGCAGCTTTACGAGTATGTCATTCACTGGATCAGTTAACGTCTACAGAGAAGGCTAATCTGTATTACATTAAATTTCATGCACAGTGAACAACGTGCTTACAATCCATCTTCACTAAACTTTCGTCTTCCATTAAACAGCTTAATAGTCTCCACCTTATTTATTTTTCATTTTTTTTTAATATTCACAATTTGGTTTCCATAGAAGAATACGGTTGAACGATTCTTTTATAGATCCTATATTTTTGTTTTGTTTCCACGGCGTACATTCCTTTTCGCCGTCAAATATTTGTAGAGATTCTTGTGTCTTCTGTGCTGTAACCATTCTTTGATTACCTCCCATTTCCACTGCCAAATTAAGTTCCACGCTGGACGAGTGGTTTTCGAGCTCGGCTGCCAATCCGGCGGCCCGAAGTTCGATTCCCTGCTCTGCGAACGCGGAATCAGAGGAATTTATTTCTGGTGATAGAAATTCATTTCTCGATATAGTGTGGTTCGGATCCCACAATAAACTTTTTCACTGCCAAATCAGTCACTCGCAGATACCCTCATGAAGCAACCTCTTCATCCTTCTTCGACCATTTGTGTCAACAGACGCTGCTTAGTATTTGGGAATTCCAGTTGCCCGCATCACCTAATTATTCCTGACTTTCACTTGACACCCTTCCAACTTATAGCCACTTTCAGAATCAAATAAAAGTTCTTATTATTCTCTGCTGATTCTTGACACAATTACAGTCTTATCAAACACATTATTCTCAACAAACATAGAGGGCAATGAACTCCATTCTCAACCCAAAAGTTTCATTTTATATACATTTGTTTTCAGTACGCTCCAGTTTGTCATTTTTAGATTTCCGGCAGATATATTATTGCGAACTTCAAGAGGCTGAGCATATCTAAACACCCTCAACTACGAAAGTTTAACACAACTTTATTTTACCCGTAGAAGCTGCCTAGGTTAGATAATAATTGGGATTCTTCTGTGCTGATAATTTGGTCTTTGACAATTGGCTGCTCCCAGGTGGACCTGAATCTTCCAACTAAAGAAACCTATAGTTTTCTTATTGTATAGTTTAATTCATTTAGATAAGTTTTATGGTGCTCGTTTCGTGAAACTTCGTCAGCGACAACAACAAAATGAACAGCAATGATAATAGTGATGATGTTTTCTGGTCACAATCTTAATTGTACTAATTCATTAATCTCATAAACTTCCCTTTCCTTTTATTTTCATTTTGCTTTGCTCCCAGAAAATTCCGTGATTCAACTCTTCCCTTCAGTTCAGTGAACGCCGTTAGAGCTTCTGAAAATCAACAATAATATATTTTGAGTAAATATATGAACAAATTTTAGATGCAAAATAGATAACGAATAGAATCAGAGGGAGTGAAACTTGAAATGCATTTGTTGTCCTTAGAAAAGGGCTAAATACAGATTAAGAAGTAGTTCCCTCACACATAAATTAATACCAATCTTAAATTCTGGACTGACATGAAATAGAAATCTCAATGTTAATTTGTCCTTGCAGTTTTAATTGCTGTAGGGAGACGGAATTTCCGTACTTTTTTATACATATCCACCTTTTAGTGGAGAGGAAATTCAATTTACGTTCATAAACGTTTAATCCCCTCAGTGATAGAATACCAAAATGCAATAGTGCCCTCGAGCAATTTAAATGAATGAAATTTCAAAATCCATTTTCTTTTGACAAATTCATCCGGGGTTGGTCGTCTGATGTGCTGCTGTTATAAATTTGTTTCTTTACGGCCGAGGGATTTAACAATATTATTAGAATAAAATTGAAACAACATATTTATGCTGATTTAACTACCATTTATTCAGGATATTCAGATGATCTGAATAATTTGAATAACCCATTTTTTGGCGTGGCTTTGGTCACTTGAACAGAATAGACTTCAAGACCGCCACCCAGTAGAGGGAAAATGAGAGGTGTTGCTAAGAATCCGGGAAGAAGAAAACTTAACAGCTTATAATGACATGCGTAAAGGTCATGTCTTATTTAGATTATTTATGGCTTTCGTGAAATAATGCTGAAAATTTTAATAATGAAAAATAAAAACTCACAAAGTATTACGGACACATAAGTTAGAAACTTTAACAGTGTTATTTTCAAAGTACTTTTTTTTTTCATGACTTTAACGTGATTATTTTTCCGACAAATTACGTGAATCTGATTTTGCGAGAAAATTTTTTGTCAATAGTTGTGTTATTGAATTACCAACTTAATTAAAACTTAAATGGTAAGATTATAACATTAATGGGAGGAGCATTTGCAACAGTAATAAAGATAATGATATTAATAAAAGTAGTTAAAATGATGAAGATTAAGTCAACTTCTTTACAATTTATCAATATTATCCTTTTATAAGTTTTCGAAAGAAATATTATTCCAGGATTCAGTTCCCCTGCTTTCCCCAGTCCTCTGCCTACTCTTTTAAGCGATTAAATTCCTGGAAATTATCGTCTGCTATTCCTGAGATCATCTTTTCCACTTCTGGCAAATTAGTCAAGTCTTATAGTCAAAACTTGCTTCCTTAGGAATAAAACATTCAGTCAGAGACAGGCGGTCCTTTCCGTAATCCTGACATTAATTAGGTCAGTCGATTTGTAAGCATGGCATGACATGGCATATAGAGTTCAGGCCAAAGGCCAAGCACTGGGACCTATGAGGTTACTCAGCCCTGAACGGACATTGACGGAAAAATGTTTGAAAAGTGTAGCAGGAAGAAAACCTCAATTTTGCACTGTGAATAATTGTTAGAAGAGGGTGGATAGCAAGATGGAAGGCCGAAAAATCTTAACATAAAAGGTTCAAAGGATATAGGTACACATTTAAATAAATAGCACACTTTCTTATTGTTCCGGTTTACATGAAGATGTTCAAAGTTAACAGTATTATTAGAATTAAAATGAGCTACTATCCAGAATGAACAAACTTGAAGATTGTATAAATTTTAAACCGAATGTATAAGCAAAAACATTAGGATACCACAGACATCCACTATGACTGATTACACGGACATGAAAAAGTCCCCAACCCAGACAATGATCTCTCTGAAAATCTAATCACTTGCCAGTCACGAGGTGCACCCCTGGTGTGTTTATATTTTTTCGAATTACAGCATAACGAATCATGAGATCTTCATACCCAAGATGCAAATAAACAAGCACACATCAACTTCTCCATTGAATGCGCAAAAAAAGTGGAAAAAGAAGAGTAGAAATTAAAAACAGGTAAAATATGCCCCGAAGAAATGGAGTTTTTCTGTACAGCTTTATAATCAAAGCACCGAAAATAGATCTATCTTCCGTTGGTCTCGGTATAATGCTGTAATGCCCCTGGTCAATGAAACCCTAAGCCGGCCGCGGTGGCTGTGTTGTGCATTGACAGAACCACGATAGATGGACAGACAAAGCCATCTTAATGGTTTTCATTTACAGAAAACTAAAAAAGAAACAAATGCTGTATACATGCACACATAAACAAACAAATGATAAACGATAAATGATAAAACAAATAGAAAACACCCACCCAGGAGACCTTGAGTGGTTCTGTCCAGATGATGAAGGAGAAGGAGACACTTGTTGCTGATTGTGAGGGAAACTTCTGTTGAATCATCAAAGCCAAAGTTAGCGCGACAGCTGCTGTGCAATTGAAGGTGGTTCAGTTTGCAGGAGAACTGAGCGGGACATAACGAGAAGAAAAGATATTTTTACTACATTCCAAGGACCTTGTGGTCTATTCAGAAGCCGGAAGATGTGAGGAGTTTGCGATATTTATGGGTCCTTATCTTTCTTAGGCAAATCTTTGACATTTCTGCCTGCATTAGTGAGGCGACTTGTTTGCACGTTATCTTCTTGATTAAGTGATAAGTATTTTGTCTGATGTTTCTACTTATTTTTAGAGGATAAATTTTTTTTTCACATCACTTCTAGAGTTTAGGGGAACGATTTTTATTTGAAGTTCCGACTTGATTTTAATAAAACAATATTTGGCACCAATAAGGGAAGAAACCTTAGTTCATTTTTATTCTGGTGCAGAATCAATAACCATTGCTATAATTCTAAGATGCAAAGCATTAAATAATATGAAGAATCATACATGAGCAGAACATTGAAGTCTCTTGAGAAATAATTAATTCATTTCCAATGAATTAACACAATCTTGGGGACAAAGTCTTCTCCTATTTTCCATACCTCATCCCATGTTTGCAATTATCGTTTGACTTTTATGGATTTTTTTCTATACTTCGTGAACCCAGGAATTGCCTTTAATATCAAGTTGGGTTTCCTATTTATATTCTTACAAAATCATGCAAAATAAAAAATTATTTTTTTTTAGCTCTTGAATGATTTTAGTTTTCTATGCGCAATGAAGTATATAAGGTTTATGACCAAAGGTTTCACAATTGTACGCTGGTAACTGAAAAGATAAGCATATCTACTGCTGACTGTTACAAAAATGGTTTACACAACTATAGTTTGTCTTGTATATATACAATGCACTTCAGTATTTGTACTTTTGATCAACTTAGAAGACCCATTATCTCAAAGAGCCCACGCAATCTGAAGCAAAATACTGTATGCGCTGCATATCTGAATGAATCTGAATTTTTAACAAATAATTCCAAACCAGGTATCATCATAAAAATCCAGTATAGTCAGCAACTGCGTAAAAAAGAAAAAAAAAAAAAACGCCTGCCGTAAGTTTCTTTTAGTGGAACACAAGGGGGTTACATTGGGAAACTTGATTAATATAATAATTGAGTTGAGTTATCTTAGATAATCTTGCGTTGCATACAGTGCTAACCTACTCATGTACCTATGATTTCTTCTTTTTCTTCGTGTTAGCGTTCGTTTCTGAAAATGCAATTTCAACCTTGCTGAATATATTTTACAGCGGCCATTGTTATACATCGTAATGTATGCGGAATATACTCAGATCGTTATGCAATCCAAAACTTTGTAGATAATGAACGTACGTACGTAGTCACAACGCTTCTATCTTCAGAGCTTACAGAGCTGCAAAAAAGGTGAATGAAAATGCCACTAAGAGAATGTCCGAATAGAAGTCGTGAAAGCACACGGACGACAAATTGCACTGAATTGAAGTGTGTCCCTGCTTTCAGTGATATGGGTGGAACAATTTGCCTTTCTTTTCCCCGACGATGGTCCATGAAAAGATTTCCTCTGCTGTATTTCTATATAGGGATGGTGGCGTATTATGAAAAGAATATTAGAGGTCAATATAAAAAGATGAGGGATAACTCGCATAGATTTCTGTAAAGAATGAAAGATTATCTCGCGGTACAGAAGTCAATGATTTATTTTCGGTTGTTTAAAAGCCTCGGATGATATGAAAATTCCATTGATGATTTCTTACCTATTTTTCAATTCCCAGACCCCTATCCGTCCCCCATATCTTTACATTCATAAACATAATTCTATTTCAAGCAGATATGAAATAAAGTAATGAGGCCTTTAGTTAAAGGTTACAGTCGTATCCCAGCAAGAATTGTGCCAAAGTTTCTTCAGGGCAATCGAGTTTTCTGTACAGTGTATAATGCTATATGAGCCGTGTCCCCTGAAGCTTTCAGCCACGGCTTTATGGTGGCCTATCCTAAAGCGTTGCTAGACGCACGATCATAAATAAATTTAACCTTAAATCAAATAAAAATTACTAAGGCTAGAGGGATGCAATTCGCTGTATCTAATGATTGGAGGGTAGATGATAAACATACCAATTTGCAGCCCTCTAGCCTTAGTAGTTTTTAACATCTGAGGGCAGACAGAAAAAGTGCGGACGGACATTCAAAGCCATTTCAGCTGCTTTATTTTGCAGAACACTAAAAAATACGAGCCTTATTCTGATTCACATTTAACACTTACGAAATGATGGCATCGATCGTTATTTAACTAAAGACATAAATTCTTCTGCGTTTGGAATTTCACTGTCTCAGTTTCTCTGGGTAGGTGGAGGAAGTTCGTTTATTTGAAAGTAACCAAACCTGCCAAGAGTGGCTGACAAAAATAAACTCTGCACCATAAGTAATAAGATTAAAAGTCTTCTGAAAAAACGAACGAATCCTCATCCAGCTATATTATATGAGTTTTGAACAGCAGGAAGATTGCTAGATAAACTAAAAGCCGTTTAGTTGGCGAAATCGCAAAAGAAAATAAGTACCAGTTTTTAGAAGCTACACTTATGAGCTATGCATCGAAATACATAAGTCAACGAAAGCAAACGGGAATGCATTCTGCGTTTACTTCAAAGGGGAGAGTTAAGATATAATAATGTATTAATCTCTGCCTGACAGCCAACATTCAGAGGTGTCATAGCGTTCCACCTAATATTCATGCAATTTTCCAAGCATAAAAACAAACGACCAATTTTCAATTAAAGTATGTTGAACACCACTGGACGAATTCCTTAAATCATAAAACCTAAAGCTCTAACAGATAATTATTTGAATAAATTCTTCTATCAACGTTGCACACCAGTTACTACCATTAAAAACATTCATCCTCGAGGAAGCAATAAGACAATGAAGATAGAAAATAATATAAAATCTAAAACAAAGAATTATTGTGCATATCAAACTCCATAATCAATAACGATGAAATTCAGATGTAAAGGAGACGTACAGCCACATTCAGTTCTGTAGTCAATAAATAATCTGTCTCTGAGGTTCCCCTCAAAAAGCCAGAAATTCTATATTTAGTTTACCCATCCGGTGCATTTGAGCTTCGTCCCACATGTTAACGCTCCGTTACATCCAATAACAAAAACAGTCAGACGAGATTATATGAATGGTTGCATGGCTTTTAAAAAGCTGTTTCTATATATATATATATATATATATATATATATATATATATAATATATATATATATATATATATATATATATATATGCGTGTGTGTTATGGGATGCGAGTTCTACGCGCTCACGCACGAGCACACACACATATATATACATATGCATATAAACCCTAAGGTTACGCTGCGACCTGACCATCAGAGTTGCTTCATATAAGGCTTTGTAGAGACAAGCGTATTCAAAAAGCTAAGGGGGTCTGATACCTCGCAGGTCTGAATCTGAGCTGGTAGGATAATGAGCTCATGTGAGCCAATAATCCTCAACTGGGTTCGGGCTAAGGCAATGCAGGTCAAAGATTTGGCTTTAAAGGCAACCCAAAACGTGCCCCTCTGCTCCTGTTTTATATTCATCCTGACCCTAGTGACTTCTTTGATAGATATTGGTTAATAAATGCCAATTGTCTTGTATAATGCCTCTTTCATAAACAGTTCTGCTTGCGGTAAACGCCGCTGTGCAAAGATTTTTCTCGCCCAAACGCTGTTAAAATATTGTCAGCACAACCCCGAACAACTGCGAAGTATTTTAACACGAAAAGGAAAGTCAGGTCTTCAGGTTCAGACAGAACGGCTCTTTCGTCTACCGAAAAATGAAAGTTTAAGAGATGTCGACAATCTGATGAATTCAAGATGATATTTACGACATGAAACGTCTTCTTGGAAAAGAAAGACCAAAGAACCAACAGATATTGAAGTGGGATGCTGTTCCAACTCTTCTTACGCCCTAAGGTCATTCTTGCTCATGAATGTGACAAGTAAAAATGAAATAAAAAAATATTCACCGAGTTGCTAAGAAGCTATAGTAAATTTTGAGTAGGGAAACCTTAGAAAATAGTTATATTTTAAAACTACAGGCAATTAAACTATTTTAAGGATATGTTGCATTTACTGGTTGTTATTATTATTATTATTATTATTATTATTATTATTATTATTATTATTATTATTATTATTATTATTATTATTATTATTAAACCCCTTTACACTGTTCCAGATTCTGGTCGGTTTGAACCATTGAGGTCGGTCTGGGAATTGTGAAAAAACAACGTGGGAAGAAGAAAATCGTTCGCGAGTTTATATGTGACGGGGACGGTGGATTGCACAGGTGTCCATAGATCAACCGCCTCGAAAAAAAAAATGGGAATACAGTTTTTCCCAGCGATGAAAAGCAGAGAGCAACAAAATATCCAGCAAACCGAGATGGTGACGAATGAGCATCTGTTAAAGGTTCAGAAGGAAAGGTACCAGGAAATACTAGAATTGAAAAGACGAAGAAAAGAAGAGGATAAAACAGCCTCTTATGCAAGAGAAGTCTTACATCAGACGAAATGGAATTAGTATTCAAAAAACATTTTCACTAAAACTTGAATGGGCGTAATCATTGGAGAGAAAAAAAAACATAAATCCTGGACAGATGAAGACATCGAATAAACTCTCTCTGTGCTACGTTTCAGAGCCAAGTATTAATATCTTAGACATAAGAAAGGAATCTCTTTACCTTCTGTAGCAAGACTGAGTAACTGACCTAAAAATTTCAACTGTGAGGCCAGATTATTTTATTGCTGTATTGTCTCTTAAGGAAAAAATTTTTAGTTTTGACCATGGATGAAATGAGCCTAGATAAGGTTGAGGCTTATTCTAATATAGGCACGGATACGCTTTACGAACCACATGATAAAGTGCCAGTTGTCATGGTACTAGGCTCTATAAGTAACTGGAGGCAAACAATATTTTACGCATTTGATCAGTCAAATGTTTAAAAAAAAGAAAAATCCTTTTAAGATTATAGAAAGCGTTGAAAAAAGCTGGTTATCTTCTTCGTGTCTGGAAAATTTGGAAATACCAGTAGAATCACTGACAATTTTAGTTTTCATAAATCCGTGCGCATCAAAGAAGTTTTTCATGTTTGCAGATAATCCTCCATCTGATCAAGCTCATCTAGATCACTTTATTAATTCTGGATTAATTTGCAAGAGTTTTGTTTATGATTCTGCCCTTGTGTCCATTGGTTACTTTAATACGAGCAAGACAAAGCTTTAAACAATCCTTCACAATAAATCACACACGGCTTGGGGGATCACGCACATGTTCAACAGATGATTCAATCCAAAAAACAATACATTTTGCAAAAAAACAGGGAGGCGTTATACAACTTATTACCATGAAATTTATAAAAAACTGTTCCCCCCAAAAAATAATTAATGAAAAGACGAAAAAAAGGATATGAATATATCGTGCAAGAGAGAGAGAAGAGAGAGAGAGAGAGAGCGAGGAGAGAAGAGAGAGAGAGAGAGAGAGAGAGAGAGAGAGAGAGAGAGAGAGAGATGTACAACTGATAGTTTCTTGTTCCAGGACATCTGGAAAAATGTCACGTTTTCAGCCTTCTCATGGACCCATTTAAAGGGGAGCATTTCACCTTTCCTAAAGAAGATGGAATTAAAAAAGCAATATTCGTATTGCGATTTTGTCATAAAAATAATTATATCAAGTACTTTCAATTAAGATGTTGATGATGTAATTTACTTTTCTATCAGACTTAATAATCACATCTGTTAAGGGAGAAGCAAAGGTATAAATAAATTATAAATTTATGATTTCATCTACTGTTCCAAAACAATTGGAAATTCACAATAAAAAAATAAAATTCATCCAAAACATTCACTCGCATTTCGTTAATTTGATATAAATTCAGATCTCTTAGCTATTTAAAGATTTAAATCTTTGCAGTTATAGTCAACTTTGATAAATTCGATCATTTTTCAGACATAATAAGAAGGAACTTTCCTTTTGGACCAGTGTTTTCGTATTTCGTTCTCTACTGCTCCCTCTAGATTTACTGTTCCATGGATATGAAATATCAGCTTTCCAGTACGTAGAAAAGATTGCAAATTTCACATTAACTAAGACTTGCAGAAGCGTATGAAATTTTCATTAATTTTTAAGCATTTTTTTTATTAATGTGGGGTTTTTTAAGTTCATTTTGTGAAATGATTAGGAATCGTAATGAGGGAAATGTTTCCTAGAATAATAATTAATTGCGGTAAAAGTCTGAAGCCATTAAAATTTCGATGAGGTGATAAATATGGGGAAATATTTATGCTCTTTTACATTAAATTGAGTTACTGGAAAATCTAATTTCATTACTTGCAATTTTTACCATCAGTATACGACTTTTTTTTATAGCAGTATTTAGTAATTAATATGATACACATTCCTTTTTAAAATTTTTCTCTCGTCTTTGGTAATAACTAATCCACAGCAGTAATTGATGTGACGAGGTTGCTCTTAGCAACTCATACTAGACATGATCCCACTGAGATAGGAAAAGCCAACAAAGCAAGACCAAATATATCTTTGAAGTTGGTACCATTCATATCCTCTTGTCCTCAGCAGAGCAGCTCACGACACGCTCGGCTCACAAAGCTATGAACGATCAAACATACAATGCTATTACGGGACCCTTGCAATGGACTGTCTCCTTAATATCACAGACGTTGACAAAGTGTATTGTAATAAAAAACTGTCATGATAAGTCTTAACGTTCTTCGAAATTAGCACCACAGTTTTTCCTCAAGGGCATGAGAGAGATGCCCTGTTGGTGGGAATCCTAACACAAGTCATCGGTAACTTATTGCAAATCAAATAAAGTTCATTATTCTGTGAGTATGTATTTTGGAGAGCCAGAAAATATCAAATTCCTTTAATTCTTTCCTGATAACCTATTTTAATATGATACTGACTCAGATTTTTCCTAGTGAAAAATTCATATTTACATGACTATGTGAAAAATCCCTTTCCTTTAACACTAAAACACTTTTACTAATTTACAAGAGAGTTCTTCCGACAATCAAGCTAAATCATAAGGTTCATGTAAGCATGAACGTCCTCTCTGAGCATCTAATTGAAAAACAGATATATTGCTTAGAAGGACACCGTAATCACTGCCATTTTCAACCAAAAATTCGAGTGCTTGAGCCAGAACTCAGTTCTTCCTTGGCTCTTTCTAAAGTGTATCTGCAATTATGAACTAAAATGTTCATTATCCCAACATCAGTTTTCTGTCCAATTTGGGTTCAGATTCCACCTGAGAATAGGAATGAGAATTCCTTCATTCATCTCCCTTGGAATTTCGAGGCTTTCAGAAACGCTTCCGTGTTAAACTAAATAGAAAACTTACGTAAATTGGAAATTTTGGATATTGATACTTATGATTACTGAATGTGAACAACACAATTGTATTTCAGCTTATGAATCCAAGAAGCTCAAAAAATCGTATCGTAAGGAGTGTTAAATTTCTTCTCCATAAGTTATTATCTGTAACAATGTCTCAGAAATATTCATACATAAAATAAAGTACATTTTTATCCTCCTAACATGGCACAGTTTTGAATCCCACTGAAATGGACGAATTCTGTATTTATTTCCTTCGGGGCTCCTGTCTTTCAAAGATATTAAAAACAGAAGCGATAAAAATTCCTTTCCGACACTGGAATACATTTCATTTTATGTTGAAGCAAATGAAATATTAGATATATATTTATTAACCTGGCTAACATTTTTAATAATCTAACATATGGATGGATGAATGAGTTTCATTTTGTTCCTCTTTCATCACCGATTACGAATCTGAATAAGTTACATTTATTGGTTTTTTTAGGATCCCTCGGAATTCAGGTAAAGCTCTTTTCTTCGTTATCGCATTCATTACTTCTTTAGTTCCAGGATTCTTTATTAAGGTTATTATTTCCCCTTGAATGGCGCACCGTTGTGGTTCTGTTTTCCTTATTCACTTCGCATACATTAACATTTCAACGGCTCTTGTTATCTTGCTCACATGGCCATTGACGCTCCTTGCAAGTAAATCATTGCCGTTTCCAGGTCATTTTAATCCCGCAGAAGTCCCTCGTTTTTGTCTTGTCGAGTGAGGATTAATGCCTAGTATGCCGTCGAGGGATTTCATCAGTTTTCCTGTCTCCAACCGAGCAATACCAAACGACTGCCAACACCAAGTCAAAATGCCATTTTATAAGCCCATCTGATAAAACCTGAGGTTTATGCGTGGGTTTAGTCAGCGCTATTATTTATATGCTGATCATTCCATGCCCGCTGAATGATATACCTTTGTTCACAGCGCAATGGAATTGGTGCAATATATGGGTAGTGAATATAGATTATTACTCAATCATCTATAACTGTAGACAATACTGATCTGAATTCTTATTCTAGGTTCTTTCACAGCTGGACATTGATATGCAAATGACCATCTATCTAAAATTAGATTTATCTTTATGAAGAG